>NC_050527.1:11875701-11877559 GCF_002922805.2 Oryzias melastigma
ACGACTCGCACATCACTAGTGGAAATGCTCGCCATAAGTAACTGGACCGTACTATACCATTCCTTCCTGGACCAGACCGAATTGGACCGCTCAGTGGAAATGAGGCTTTAGACAAACTGTGCGACGTTGTCACACGAAGCCTAGACTATACGTTTGTTTTGTTTGTGGTGCAGCTTGAACTTAAAGTGAAAATGTTTTCAACTCACAGGCTTTACAGCTACAAAACTGAGCATCTTACTTTGAAAATTTTGCATAATTTTTTCTCTTTTAGTTAGATTTTTTAAAAAACGAATGCAATTTAGCCAAAAGAGTGAAATTAATTCAAATTCAGATGTTGTGCTGTTTCTGCAAAGTCTCAGAAACGTCACATTTGTTTGATGTGACCACACTAGCTGACTTAACAAAGCTCTATTTCTTACTTTAGATACCACAACTGCATGGTTGGTGCAACCAGGCCTTTAGCCACACCTAGTGTTCTTTGAGGGAGGTGTACTGAATTTTGCACAGCCAAAAAGTCTCACTTTCACCATTTTGAACAGAGATGGCTCATTTTTGTTTTTATGCTTATACTTCTCCTTAAAATGCAGCATCGATTCTGCTGTAATTCTGTGACAGTAGTTGTAAAAAAAAAAAAAAACCCAACAATTTATTTTTTGTAAAATGCTGCCATTTTAGAAGCCAATCAGCACCATACATTTCTGCCAGCAGACTCATAACCACTTTAACCATGTCTCTTATGCTGCATGCTAAACGTTCCCCCTCTTTTTGTTCCTCCTCTGTCTGTCTTTCTTTTAGTGATGTGAGCTCGCTGGCATTTGAGGCAGCCAGTCATTACACCATGGAACATACTGGAGCCAACTTGAGCCCAACGAGTTTGGAAAAACCAAAGAGTGTAAAAGTTTTATTTATTGTTGCTTTTTTACAGTAGACAGACCCCCACCAACATAAATCATGGGACTCTGATTAGAGGTTGGGTCTGATTTTAGTTTATCTCCACGACCTCCAATTGGCTTCATTGGAGGGTAAAACTCTGGAAGTGATTGGGAGTCAGCCACAAGCAGCAGGGCAGCTTCTCTCAGGATCACCACAGGCAGAGAACAAAGCAGGGGGGGCAGAGATGGTCACACCAGGACTAGCAAGACAAAGCAAGGGTGGAAAGGATTAAAAGACTTCAAGAGAAGGTTTAAAATCCAGACAGGGATGAAGCGTTGAGTGAGTCGGCTGCCTCCTCATTAGCTAGTAGACATCACAGCTGATTTCCAGCCTCTGTTAACTGAGAGTTTAGACAAACAGAACGAGACGAGCTGCTGCTCTCTCATCCATAACACCGAAAGAAGGATAGGTTGTAGCTGCACTGATTAGACAGACTTTTATTTTGCTAATCAATAACAAAATTGATTTTCACTGTCAGAAGCCTGACACATCATTAAAGAACGTCTGAAGCTGTTTCTACAAAAATAACCTTATCATGATTTCCTTTGCTTTCCCATTTCTAATAAAGAAATGATGAAAAAATCCTCAGATGTGACCTTCAAAACTCTCTCACAATCAACACTAGTCAGTTATTTTCCCCTTGAAAGGAAACTCTACCTTAACGTTTGTGTCCAGAATCCAGTTAAGAGAAAACCAAAGTCTAATTACAAGGAGAATTTTTTTTAAAAAAAAAGGGCTCAAGTTTTGACTGACTGCAGAAAACTGAGGCTTTTTTAAGCTTTGACATGAAGCAGATCTGTCACTTAAGTTACGAAAAAAAGGATCTGAATCATATGGCTGCAATCATAGTTTAGACATAATGATAGAGAAAGTTATATGTTTTTAACAGGCTGACAAAGCAACAAGTCATTTAGATTTTTTATAT
>NC_050527.1:11877738-11882318 GCF_002922805.2 Oryzias melastigma
GCAACAAGTCATTTACATTTTTTATATGAAAAACACCAAAGTTATTCATTCAGGAATCAATAAAAATATAAATATATTCTGACCTTAACCTTGGATTTGGGATTTAAATTAGTTCTTTGTGTTATTCTGGAATCATTATTGTGAATGTGAGCATTTAAGGGAAACCTTTGAGATAAAATCCTTCAAATCTCAAAATATAAAATTTTGTGTTTCAACTACACCTCTATTTTTTTATTTTTAAGCGGAATTGGTGCATTTTCAAAAAAAATGTAATTGCAATAAAAACTTTTTGCATGCACTCAAAAAAAAAGTTTTTGCTCAACCCTTTAACCACCCAACCAAGATAAAATCAAATCGAAAACTGAATGTTTCCTAAATGTGCTCTACTGTTTGGTTGAGCAGTTTTAGGTTTAACATGCATTGGAATAAAACACAACATTTTGTGCAAGTGCACACATTTATTTTGAAAATGCCAAACTTTTATAGAATACATAGAAATCTACATTTTCCTAAAGGGAATATTCCTCCTTCAGTCCCCCCGTTCTTTTGCTGTGGCAACACAAGGCACCATAAAATGGAGTGACAATGTTAACCTTGCCGGCAGCAGTTTTAGCACATTTGCACATGAATGTACAGTCACCTACTTACTTGAAAAGCATAAAACTGAGGAATGGAAGGGGTAGACGGAGTTGCCAACTTTACATTGTTGCCTGCAGCCAAGTCGAAGGGGAAGGAAGAAAGGTTTGACAAAAAAATGTTTTATTAACATTTGGAGACACTAGACATTCTATTGATACAATATGAAAATAGGTCAGATTTGACTTAGTAACTCTTGACTAACTTTTTTGTGTTGCCTGCATGTGCAAAAACAAAAACTTGCATTTATAGGTTGGCAATGCTTGCATGTTTTCTTTAAATGATCAATAAAAGAAAAAAAATGCAGAGCTCAGAAAGGGCAATGCTGGATTATTGTGATTAAAAACATTATTTAACCTGAGGCTTTTTGAGCTGTAAACCAAGTTTCCAACAGTTCAGAAGTTATACAGCTACACCATCACTTACAAAATATGAATTAGCTTTTTTCTGAATATGAATGAGGCCACTGCTGCTATATACAAATGAACAACAGGTGAGTGTAAGGTTCAGTTGTGCAAACCTGAAACATACTTTGATATAAAAACACTTTTATCTATGCATGAAATGATAGAATTCCCAATCAGACAGTTGGAGCCTAAAAGGCACAACTGTTAGAAAAAAATACTACCTTCGGAATATCTATGTGATGCACATTGGACCTTACTTTAGTCTGCTTTTATAAATCTGATCTTTTACATCATTATGTTTTAGTCACAACTGCATTAGAGGATGACACTGGTAATCCTGGTAATCCGACTCCCACTCCCATTAAAAATGATCCTGTTTCTGTCCGGTTCCCTCATATTTTTTTTCTTTATTATTATCCATGTCTTATTATTATTTTTTTGTTACATCTGACTTCCCTACCAGCTCTCTGAACTGAGCAGAAGAGTCTTTCATTCTTACTCATCACATCATTGTAGGCAGTGGTTCTCTTTATCACTGCTATCAATATTTGATCGCTACACTTTAGATTTAAGTGGGGAAACTGTGACTAGGAACACTGATGGCTTCTGGGTAATGTAGTTATTGTTTCAAATGAGTTACTGCGTAGTAATATCAGAAAACTACATAATGGCTCCGCCTTTACTTTATTTGTCATCGTTCTTATTGGTTGGCTCCCGCTCCTGTCCCGCCCCCACAAGAGATTTTCTCCCTCCTGTGATTAATTGCACATATTACTCTCATCCCACATTGGGAATCCTGCAGGAATTCCATGAGTCCCTGTGGGATATCTACAAAATGTCACCCTTTAGTGAAAAATGGACAAATCTGTATAGGGGATGCAGGTGACCCTCAGGAAATATCAAAGCCTTGGACAATCCCTAGGGTGATTACGCTCATGCACATTTTTTCCTATGGGCATGCTGCGGGTGACAGGCTGTAGTGAACACAACACATGAGGATAAGTAAAGGAGAAGTAGTAGTGCTGTACAGGTATTTCATTTTTATAACCTCCCTGAACCCTGGACAAGGAGCATGTTAGAGCTTTTCAAGAGATAAGTGAGGGCTTCTTGCGTACCATTGTGCGCCCATAGCAAGTCCCTTGCTAAATTAGACAACCAGAGTTTGTGTGGGCGTCCTACGTACACTTGAACATCACCTGCACACCCCTGCATTTGCACGCGGTCGGTAAGGACTCAATACCTCACTAACGACTAGAGTGCAGCGTCTGACAGCATCACCTATGACATCCAGCTGATGCTGTCAAACTGTGCGTGTAACTTTCATTATCCTTATAAATACTTCACAATGCACTTACACTTACCACATTCCATTTTTATGACGTCCCTTAAGGTGCCCACACAAGCCTCAAGGGAACTGCAAGACGCACCTGCTCTCTCTTTAAGATGCAGACGACCCTTCTCTGGCCGGGACAACCCAAAAACCTGCAGCACCTGTACGGGTCAGTCCCCATACGGGTGCATATGACTAAGGTATTCATCACTGTTAGCAAGTACTTTACTGTTTATGCAATTTTTAAATAGATATTGCTCCCTAATCTTATTAAGAAGATTTAAATAAAACGAGACTTAAGCCCAGCAATTGATTCTAACATGGGGACTCAACTGTTTCCAAGTGAGGTTGAAACTTTTTTCTGGTAAATGAGGCTTACAGAAAGCCTCATGGATGATTAAAGAGCTGTGATTGATAAAATAAAAAGAGGAAAAAAAGCTTTTCCAACAAATCTCAAAGTAGAGAGCCAAAACTAATGATTTAAGGGATATATTAACTGTTACTCCTGCCTTTCAGTTTCAATCACCGAAAATAAGAGTAGAACACCTTCAGAATTGTGGTGATTTTTCTAAGTTTGACAAAAAATAATTCAGTGACCACTGGTGTAAATGTCAGCAACTCCCTGACAAAACAGAAATGTGTTTGAGGCTAAATTTGACCCCATAAAAATTAAGCCAATCCCAAGTTTTTCCCAGATTACAGACTGGAAACAAATTTCCAGTCTGCAACCTTCCTTTCATCAGTTTTCAGAAATGCAGCGAGCTACGTGTGAACTGTAAGAGTCGCCCTCACGCAGCCTATGTGCAACTGCCTATAGGACGCTCTCAGACAAATGACATAAAAGTCGCAAAGACTTCAGTTTCCCTGCATTTTCGTCGTCATTTAACAACATTCTAAAGGACGTCAAATCAAACAATAACTTTTTACTGTGTGCCTGAACTCACTGCACCGCAAGCATGTTTGTGAGAAACTCTATCATAAAATGGGATATGAATGGAAAAAACTAAGTGAGCGAGCACGGTTTCAACTGATGTCTTCCAGTTGTGTGACCTCTCTTTCCTTCTGCTTCTTTTTTTCTGTCTCCTGCCTCTCTCTGTTTAATAAGGCCAGCTGTAGAGTCTGGCCCTCTTGGGAAACGCAGCAGAGTGTGGCTGGCGCTCAGGCTGACTGAGGCTGAAATTGGGGCTAGCAGCACTGGTGGGGGGATGCTAGTTGGAGGGGGAGCAAGCACTTCCGACCATTTTCCCCATACAGTACAGCGTGCAGTCTGGAGAGCTGGCAGGACGCCACCGCCTCTCCCCGTCGTCTTCTTGGCAGTCCCTTCGTTCTTTCCCTCTTTTCTTCTCCGTCCTGCTTCCCCTTTTTGGTCGTCTTCCCCCTGTCTTTTTCCTGTTGCCATTCTTTCTGTGGAAAGCAGACAGTCCCTTCAGACGTCTGCTTAGTGGCACCGAGTAAGAGCGCCCCCCAAAAAACAGCTCTTTTCAGTCCCTTTAGGTCAGGGCCAGAAAAGACCTGAATAAATAATTCTTGAAGTGCTGCTCCCCTGCTGTCTGAGCGCTCTCTGGTACCATATTAGGTCCAGACCCGCTTCCGTATTTTGACGCGTCCCTGACCCATACCAGACTAGTTCAGCTGAGCTGGGACTGTGTGGGTGTGTGTGTATCTGTCTGGTTGTTATTTCGCCTGTATGTGTCTGTGCCAGTGAGACTGGGCCCAGATTAGCTGGTGGGTGTTTTTCATCAGACTAATGAATAATACGTCTGAGCTGAGAAAACACTATTGAGCAGGAGGAGGAGAAGGAACGGGGAAAAGATGGGGGAGGAGACGGGAGGAGTAATGACTATCAGATGCCGTTCTACTACTGTTGCTGCCACCACCGCCGCCGCCGCCGCTGCTGCTGCATCAGTAAAGGAGAACCCCTTTGAAATGTAAATTATAAGAGCGATTTATTTTTTTTCCATAACTATGACAAAAAGTGACAAAGTGAGTAAAAAGAAAGTTGGAAGTCTGAATAACTGTCAAATAGGGGGATCTTAACTCAACACACTTTTCACTTTCACTTGCTTGGTTCAAACCCGCAGACTGTTTATAGAATCGATGGTCAGATGATGTCAGCTCTATCATTTATGGACGCTGTTTGAAGCCTTTAGTTCAGCGTTTTACTGAGTCTGAATATTATTCTAATGTAGAAAGCTGAATTTGATTTG
>NC_050527.1:11882392-11951004 GCF_002922805.2 Oryzias melastigma
TTGGAACAGGCTGCTTAATGCAATACATACAATAAAGTAAATTAATAAACTGAATTGAATTAAATAAAACTGAAAAAATACAGACTTATTTCCTTCTTGTAAAAAAAAAAATCTTATCTTAATATTTCCATTTTGTAAGTGCTCCGCAACGTTTTTTGTCTATGAAAGTCCAGAAAAATACATCTATTTGATATATTGTCTGACTATACATCATAAGTCATTATATATGGAGAAATAATGCATAAATAGTACAGTGTCAGAGTTCTGTTTTCTGTCCATCAAATGTCCAGTTCTTGCCTTTTATTCATTTTCATCTTGTTCATCTTCATTTTATTTTATATATTTTTAGTCTATATATTAGTTCTATTTTATAGATTTTAGTTGAAAAAAAATTTATATTTTAGCTTCCTTGTGCCGCCTATGGCGTAGTTACACCAGCTCCTACTTGTGCTTTTGATTTTTTTCTTACACCAAAAAGCTCCATGATTTAGGTTTGTCTCTATGTTTTGTTTTTGCCCTGATGACTTTTAAATGCTTTTTTTCTCCTTCACTGCAAAATTGTAAAGTTGAAGTCAATAAAGCATATATTATTTTCTTCTTCTTTACTTCTCGAATATCATCATTCTACTTGTTTTCTATTTACAATGTATCATCTTTCAACAAACAGTGCTTTCGTCAGGACTGTAATTAGCCTGAAAATTGTAACATTTTTAATTTCATTACATTTTTTTGGTGGATGCATTCACCTTTACAATAAGATACTTGAATAATTTGCAACCCATATTCTTTTTTAAGCGAATTTCCCTCTTTGTTCAATTTTATGCCAAATGGTTCTAAAATAAGGTATGATTTAATATAATCATTTTACCTTCAGTAATATTGTTTCCAATTCTAGATTCCTCTGAGCCAATGGTTATTCTAAATTTAAAGAGTTTGAAATAAATAAAAAAAATGGCCTGGCTTCTGATGTGCTTTTTTGTCAGAAAATGTTAATAAGATACTTGTTATTTGAAAATAAAAAAAACAGGTACATTTGGTGAAACACACACACATATACTGTATATATGTGGGCTTTTTATAACCATAGTTTTCATTGGAAGACCAAATTTCCAAAGGATCTAGATTTTTCATATTTTTTTCAAGTCTAGACAGAGTTGTGGACATGGATTCTTGTTTCCTATCATTTTATAGAAATGCAGTCATTATAATACTATATACTAAAATGCAGGTTTTTCCCTTTTGCTAACATTTAGACACATGAACCAGCCACAGATAACCTTGTCTCCTCTCCAGTGTGTTTTGGCCTGCGGGCTGCGATTTAGAATGAAACTGAAGAGGTGGTTAGGCCGGCCAGACTCTTATGGGAGATGCAAATGGGAGGAAGATCATGCTAATGCATTTGATGCTGGACCACAGCGGGTGCAACTGGTTTGGAAAAAATCCCACTCAATAAAAGTTTAAAATGTGAAGAAGTACAGAGTAGAATTTGTTAAGAGGAAAGTTTTGCAATGCCAATATTTTTGGTGCAGTCAAATAAAATATATTTGCAAATAAAATACAAAAAAAAGCAATCATTAATGCAAAAAAGTAAAGATCTATTTAAAATAAAAAATCCAGACAGTCAAAGTTAAGAACAATCATATAAAAGACGGACGGCAGGTGTTTTAAAACAACTTAAAGGCCTGCTTTATAGCTCTGTAGTTGTCCGCATTGCAGATATAGTTCACATCCCTTTTTCCAATAGATTGCACCGGGCAAACAAGCCTGTTTAAACCCTTGTGCTATCTTATGGGGTCAGATGACCCCACCTTTTGTACATTGTCAAATTTGATCAAAGATGGGAAATGACAACGCTCTAAAAGATTCACCTTCAGTACAATTATCATGGACTTCCTATTTAATAGTAGAGACAAAAAAGTAAAAAATAAAAATGTATTCCAAATATAATTGTTTTTGTAGATTTTGATTTTTTATATATATATATATATATATAGGGATGGGTGTTAGCAAGCAGGCCTACTAATTCACAAATGTTCATTTTGACCACAATATATGAAACACTGGAGCATTAGCTGCAAGTAAAAATGATTTATTTCAAATAATGTTTCTGTAGAAATATATTGCAATCATTATTAGGATTCTGAGCTAGGACATGTGCTTAATTGGATTGCTCATGTAGAATTAGCCAGGATATGATGTTTTTTCTTATTTCAATTTCTAAACTATTAATAAACCATTTAGTTTGATGAAAATGGACCCACATCTCTGCCCCAGTTTTCATCAATAGACAAATGTTTGAACTCCATCTAAACCTTTTCTCTTCTCCTTTCCTTGCAGTTTCAAACTCTCTCCTTCTGAAATCAATCACTGAAACCACGGCTGGCCTCTGCTCGTTCGCTCACTACCACAGCATAAACAGCGCAGATGATTGCAGAGCAGAGATAGGCAAAGAGGAGGGGGGGATAAGTGGACACGAAGGAGGAAAAAAAGACAGAGAAATTGAGAGTGATGAATGTTGACTATAACATTGTGTAACTGTCGAATTATTCATTGTGCAGTTAGTTTTCAGCAGCAGGTTACTGTTGCCAATCTACACAAAAGAGGCATGCCAACAATGGCAGTTGGGTTTAAAGTTTTCAGTAAGGTACCACTGAGGGTTATGGACTTCTTAGCTGAGTTTTACATTGGTTTGCAACCACCGTGAACTCAGAGCCTGAAGAAAAATGTACAGACCGTTCAGTTGCTCGGTCATGGCTAATAAAATCCCAGGAGGTTTGGTGGTAAAAACAATTAAAGTTTATTTCCATTATGTCTTGCTGTAAATATAAAGACTTTTTCTTCCTACCTCTGCTGTTGTCTTATCCTCAGCTTTACTACTCGTGTGTCATTCACTTGTAGGTAGACAGATGGTTAAAGCTGCTTTCACTGAAAATCTGTGAATCTTGCCTGCATTACCCAAACACTCCACCCTAGAAACATCTAAATCCCTTGAGGATAAAATACTTTCTGGTGTCAAGGCTTGAGTAGATAAAAAAAAGAAAAGTTTGGCCATGACTAAATAAATCCTGTTCCAGCTTTCATTCACAAGATCGGCCTGATTCTCCGGCTTCTGGCTCCACGACTGCACCACCCCCTGGCCTGCACAAATGCTGACAGCAGTGCAAGAGGACAATAAAAGAAAGTTTTGTAGGTACAAACAAATGAAAACTTCACAAATAAATTCATTTGTTTATAGTTCAACTGTGTATTAACCCTTTCAAATAGCAGCTCTTTATCTTGTTTTTAAACCGTATTCATGTCGACTGCATAGTGAGTTGCAGATGGCTCCTGGGTTGATGCAAGAATGATGGATTTCCCTTGGTACGCATCAGCATGGAGCCAAAACAAACTCCAGCCGATGGTTTGCCTCTTGCCTCCGGTCTTTCTGGTCTGCTTTTAGACAGCAGCCGAGGGACTCGCCGCTCAGAGGGAGGAGCGAAGCAGTCCACTGGACCTCCCACTGGCTATAAGATCAGAGACAGACTGAAACACTCAGACTGCAGACACACGTGGAGCAAAGAGGCGGAAAAAAAGGCAGCACGAGCAGGAGACCAATAGAAAGCAAGAGATCATGATGCTGTCGCAACAGGGCAGATTTAGCTAGTTTGGCTTTTAGGGGGGACAAATATTAAAAGAACAAACTGGAAACTTCAATGTAGCAAAGTAAAGGGCAAGTTTTGACTTGAAAATGCTACTATGAAGTTTTGTTTTTAATTCAAAAGGAATAACCGCAAGAGCTGGCGATCTTTGGGGATTTGAAGCTTTTTTTTGTTCAAATCAAGGAGAACCAGGAACCTCCATCTGCCTGACAGCAGAACTGAGGTGGAGCTCTTTGACCTGCACTTGGGAACCAACTCACGTATGCTTCATTGTTAGGAATAGAAGAATAATCCCTAGGAGCAGGTAAACTTTAGGTAGACCGGGTGAACACGTAGTGCGTACACCATCCGCTGCCGAGCATCATTGCCTCCAACAGCTTGCACCTTGCCTTCAGGGCTTCTCCAAAGGACTCACTGAAATCCACTGCTCTGAAGATGACATACGCCATGCTACGCACAGCGCCTCCTGCAGGCCGCTTCCTGTACGGCGACATCGCTCTCCTCTCCGAAGATGATGAGGACAATGGCAGCGAAGGCTCTGGCTCTGAGGAGCGAACCCCCAACTCATCCAACTCCTCTGCGTTCCGCTTGTCTTCCTCGTCCCCAACGTCCTTCCACATCAAGGTGAACAGAAAGAGGAAAATGTGTGTGGCCGGAGGGGGTGGAGGTCTGGGGGCCATGGTGGGGCGCCTGGGCACCCCTGGGTCATCACCCAACGTGGAGGTCCGCCAGAGGACCGCTGCCAATGCACGGGAGAGAGATCGCACCAATTCAGTGAACACAGCCTTCACGGCGCTGCGCACACTCATCCCCACTGAGCCTGCAGACAGGTACTTTGACCGATGCAGCCTTTTCACACACTTCATTCTTTAACTTTGTTTGTCACTGCAACAGGTTCCCTGTTTTAAATCGTCTGAAACTTGATTCTATCGTTCCACACGTTTCTGATGCTTTCAGGAAGCTGTCGAAGATCGAGACGCTACGTTTGGCCAGCAGCTACATCAGCCATCTGGGAAACGTGTTGCTTCTGGGTGAAGGGCTTCATGATGGACAGCCGTGCCACGCGCCATCGCCCCCATTTTTCCACGTCAGCTCCTCCCCCACCCGAGGATCCGACCAATCAACTCAACCCAAGCACATCTGTACCTTCTGTCTGAGCAACCAGAGGAGAATGGTGAGCAAACAGCAAGTATGAGTCTGACAAACGTTAGATAAATAAAAAGTTGGACATTTAATCGTCATCATCACATTTTGAACTATAGGCAGGAAGGTTCTAATATATTTAAAAAAGCATTTTTGTACTATTGCTTTTAACTTAAGTGAAATGGTATTTTTTTTGTAAGATAAAAAAAGTTGGTCATCCCAAAAGATGAAGATCTGTGTGGACCAAAAAGGAATCTATTTAAGTGTACTACAACTGGATATATACTAAAATTAAGGCGGTATACTTAAAGTTTACTTTAATCTATATATCATGAGCTTAAAATGTAAACTTTTGTCTTAAGAAGTATTTAGATAGTATACTTCCAACAATACATGTACAAAGTCTACTATGGTATACTTGCTATACTTATACTGAATTATCCTTCATTAAAGAAACTTCAAGTATACTACTTTTTCGATAAGGGTCAGGTGACCTGAGATCAGTGACTTGTAAACTTAAATTGGAAAACTTGATTTGCATGTTGATTTTTAATTTGGGGTTAATAATACTCAAAATAAATGTTTCTAAATGTCACCTTGGTAACATTTCATGGGAAATATTTGTGTTTTTTAAGGAAGCACGCAGGCTTTTTGATTTATTCAAAATCCAAGATGATGTAAGGTGAAATGTGCATGTTAGGGGCATTTATACCATGACTGCAAGCACAAAATGTATCTAAATACGTGGATATAATATGTTGATTGACCTGAAATGAGTAAACGTTTCAATCATAACAGCTTAAAAGAAAGTGTTAATTTCTATCATACAGTATTCATCGACTAAATTTTACCCTTTAATTTTGTCATTTCAAACAGAAAGTCCTCCTCCTGCCATCCTCATTTAGGGGATCTGCACTTTAGCGCAAACGTAGCTTCCCAAAGTGTGAGCTGTCGGCTCACATTTGATTGATACGGTCCAGGAAACTGATGTAATCAAGAACAATCTCGCATAAGAAAGTCATTGGTCTGATGAGAAATAACAGCGAGTGAAGAATTACCATCAGCTGAGTGAAAGCAAATATTTATGAGCCCGGCTCAGATTTTGACAAACACCGCAGAAGATGATAGAGAGCTGACTTCCTCTTAGTTCTCCCTCTATAACCAAAGCTGCTGCCCATTTAGTAGGATTTATGGGTAGGGAGCTGACATCTGGCAGACTCCCCCGTTACCCCAGCAGTGTGTGAAAGCTAATACCCTCCTTCGTCCCTTTAGCTGAGGGATAGCTTGACTCTCAGCAGCGAGTCTCCACTCCCCACCCTGTGTCTCCACAATGAACCTTTGCAAGTGAAAGCCTAGAAGTCCTCAGTGTCTAAACCCAGACGTCCTCAGTTGAGAGATAATTTGCCTGACTCATTCTCACCCTCCTATTTTTCGTCTTCCGACTGTCCTCCCTGAGTCTTTCATATTTATCCCCCCTCTCCCAGCATCTCTTTTCCTGGTTAACTTGCTACCCCCACCGGCTCAGTGCATATCGATCAGGCTGGTGAAGGTCAGAGCTGTCACGTGGAGCCGTGTAATACTATCTGCTGCTGTCAACTCATCTTTGCAGATGCATGACTGACCTGTAAATGCACGCTGAGCAGTTAATGCTTTTTTTTTAGATGTCAGACAAGTCAAAACCCAAGACTCTGACAAAGGCTTGTGTTTCTAGCTGACACACTGGTTCCCATTATTAGGATGACAGCTGTCACTTTTTGACTCAAGATTTATGTGTGTTACGTCAAGTACTGACCCACCAATGAACACTGCCAAATTCTGATACAGTACAGAAAACTTGTTCACATCTAATCCATTCACTCACAATATTACTTTATCGAAATGGAAATGCATTGCATAACTCCTCTATTGCTGTTAAATTTATTTCTTAATCCCTCCACGCCTATTGATGCTATTAAACGTAACAGCACTTTGTGTCCAAAATTACATCAAGTTTGCATTTATGTGAAAGCAAAAACTTAATTTTTTGTTTTTTTCATAGCTGGAGACAAATGCATTACAAGGGGTTGATAACACCTGAAAAAGTAGCACACAAATTGTAAACTGAAAAAACTGCAGCAAACTATTTCACATTGAAACACATGGCTTAATTATAAAAACTAAAATTATTGCTAACTTAATAAAATAAAAGCAAAACTGAAGGAAAAAAAAGAACTTCTGTCAGTTTAGTCTATAAAAATTAAAGTATTCGATATTTATTTTTAAAAAAATGAAAAACAGAAACCAAACTGAGAACCTGAGGCCATTGTGCCTAAAAAAAAATCGAAAAATCTGCCCATTAAAAGCAGGTTAAAATGACTGCAGCTAAGTTATAATAAAACACAGGAGACATATGTTGCCTCTGTGAATAAAACTGGACAAAATACATTAAAAGCACACAAAAGTGAAACAAAAATCTACTTAAGTGAAGCAATCATATCAGTAATATCTCCATTTTAATTAAAAAAAATAACAGGAGTCCCTAATCTGGTTGTAGTTTGAGCCACATAGTCCTATATTAAATATATAAAATAGTCTACAAACAGAAAACCTTAATTGTTACACAAAATAAAAACAAATGTTAAATTTGTCGCTAACAAATGTACAATTTGTGATGAGAAAGAGTTTATGACAGCATTTTTTATCAGTCTGCACCAACTATTTATGGTAGCAATAAACAGTTTGGTATTATCAAGTAGCCTATTATTGTTTTTATGTCTTTAGGTGATTTTGATTCATGAGAACTGAACTAGTAACTCCTTAATTTGTTTTTTCGCACTGTAAAAATGAGGAGTTTCCAAACAAAGTTGATGTTTTAGGTTATTTCAGGGGTTGAACAGCAGAGACCCGTGATTGGCAGCACCTGAGATTATTTTATTTTTATTGGAAGATCTCCGCCGTGGGTTTGAGTGGGCTGAAGGGCAGAGTGAGTGCTGGTGATTACAGAGACGTAACGAGTGTGGAGGAAAATCACAGGCTATGTCCCGGGTTCTCTCTTTTGTATGTTTTTATGGTCACTGAGGTTCATCACAGCTGTCAGGTCTGCTTAGACCAGCCGCCTCACTTACACTCATTTCTAATGCAGGAGAAGGTGAGAGTGAGAAAAGGGGACGATCATTTCCTCTTATTATGTGTGACGGGAGTATAACTGTTGCAAAACAAACAGTCTTGGTACTAATGACCACTGTGCACAGTGCTAACTGTTGCATGTTCCATATTCAGAGGAACTGTGAGGTGAATACTAATGTGATTTCATTATCCCAGTGTCTTTAAGTTCAGGGTTCAGGGGATTCGTATGTGCACATGCTTTTCTGCTTTTCGTTGTCTTTTCTGGACGTGAACCTGAGTCTAAAACTGATGTCGAAAATTCTTATTGTTCCCTTATTGTGGAAACTGTGAACATTTTCTTGAATTTAGACCAAATGGTTTGTTGTTTGATACATCATTAAGATTTGATTCATGTGTTTAAAAAATGCTTTGTGGGGGGGGGGGGTAAAAGCAATCTGAGTCTAAAACTGAACTTTATTTTGTTGTTTGTGTTGTACACTCACACAAATCATTCTTCCATCAACATCCTTTCACACAAATTTTAAATAGATTTTCAAAAAAATTTGAATAAAAGCCTCTTAAAAATGTTTTTCCTTTCCTTTTTGGACTGTAGATCAAACAATTTCTGGATTATTTTAAAAAATGCAACTAAAAAAATCCAGTTTTTCAGAGAAGTTGCCTCCCAATCTTTGTTTGAGCACTTCTAGCTCAAAGATTTAAAAGCAGGACTGCTCCAGATTGTTGAATTGGTGTTTATTCAGTGCATAACATTTTCAAATGTGCTAATGTGTCTACTTTAGTTTGCAGTTTTACAGCTTTTCCCATGATGCTCACTTATTTTTTCAGGTCCATAGTAAGAAGAAAGTGCAATCTGTTAAATAGAGGAGAAAAATAAAGTTTTCCTTTGAATACTTTTTTTGTATTTGGGGGAAAATTTTCTCATATTTAGCCATACAAATTGTTTTCAAATGTGTAGATTTTCTGGAAAAGAGAAGTTTTGTGTTTGGAAAAAGTATGCAAAGTCAAAAAAGAAAGCGGCAAAGCAAAAATTGTATCAGTCATTATGACAATACTCCAATAAAAATATTAAGTTATGGTTACTTCAGAAAAATAGGCCAGATTCTATGGGATTTTTATATTTTTGCAGTGTCTTCAATTTTTAGAATGTTTTCTATAGTGAAATAAGCAATAATACTGCTTCTAATAAATGCAAGCAGTTCCTATTTTCTTCTGTAAAACCTTTTATTTGTTAGTTTTTTAAATGGGTTTTTTAACTTATTGTTTAAATATACAGTCATTTGTGTAAACTTATGCAATAGCAAATAACACGAATAAATGTCAATCATGACTACTAGTGTAAAAATGAGTTTCTTTATTGAGAAGATTGTGCATGATAAATCCAATGTTTTGTATGTCTGTACAAACACACAAACACACACACAGACTGGGTTTTTCTGTGTCTGGAAGTCATTGGCAGAACGGAGCGGAGCAACAAATGAGCTAATTGTTCTGTAAATGATTTATCCTCTGCTGAGGCTGAACAGCCAGTGTTTAATTCAGCGGCTGCTATTAGAAACACATTGACGCTGGGCTTTGATGGTCATGTTAAAGGAGCCTGGAAACCGCGCTCTGTGAAACGCCCTCCTGCTTACACTTGCAGCCACACCAGTGACACATAGACACACACACGTGTGGCCACGCACTTGAGCACAATTCACAGTTTTTTTCATCTTTTTAAACCAGACATAAGTTCTTTACTTGCTGCACAATACAAAAAAAGTGTTGCCTCAAAGACTTTTTGAAAAGGAGAGTTGTGGGAAAATCAAAGTATTTATCCTCCAGTCTGGAGAAGTTTGAGTTTTACTGAAGCGACACTTTACTTCCGCATGAAGAGCAAATGGTGCGTGGGACAGAGCACACAAAGGAGCACGCTAATGTGGTTTTTGACTTTTTTATTTTATAGTAGAGTGCACAAAGAACGCTTTTTAAGAGTCACATGAAAAGCAAATTATCCTTAATTCCAATTAATGTTGAAGTTGACTTGAAGTTCACACAGTGTTACTTTAAGCTATACCATTAGGATGCATTGAGGGCACCTTTTATAGGTGGGCAGCTTTTTTAAAAAACATATTCTCCCCACGTTCAGAGTGTGGTTCTGTGTATGACTGCAATTAAGCATTAACCTGTCTGTTTCGTTTCTGCACAGATGGAAGCTGTTAAACCCTAATTTAAAACCAACAGAAGAAGCCGGGTCAGATAACTAACCAAATCTATTAGCAGAGCTATCAGTCTGTTGTCATACAGTCTTCAGGGAAAGAAGAGTGCTCACAAAGCAAATTAAAAAATAACTATGGACAACCGAGCCAGTCAGCGGGCAACGAAAAGCAGCAGCTGGTCGTTTTAATTCTGCTTTTTCTCAAAACAACAAGCTAAATCTAATGACATGCTTACATTTTAAAGGGTGACTGTCAAAATGACAATTTCCACTAAAAGGTAATAATGAAGTTTATAGAAAATGAAGCAGTTTTAATAGAGTATCTTTAAGTTCAAATGTGGAAGGATGGTTGGAAAAATTAAAATAAATGTTTTTTTTTCCAGAAACAATCAAGATTCACACCACTAAACCACAAAAACTGAGCCGTTTCCAAGCCACACACCAACAGACTGAAGCTATTCAGTGTGTTAGGTAGCTTAAATGCTCAATGTGTAATTTTTTTTTTTTTTAATTGAGGGTCATTTATGAGGCTAATTACAGCTTATATAAGCAGCTCCAGGGACCAACACAGACTTAAATATTTTTTACTCACTAGGCTAAAGGATGTGACCCTTTTTCATTTAATGGTTAAATACCAATCTCCTTATACGATTGCAGACCGGTGCCAAAGCGGAATTAATTTTTCCATCCAGTCAGTCCTGTTCGTACGCAGCCAGACCAAATTAGATGTTTGTCTTCGGCGGACCAGTTGAATGGAAAACAGCTAAAACATAAAGTTTGACTATATATAAAAAAGAAAAGCTAAATTTGAGAAGATGCTGAGTAAAAATGTTTTTTTTTATTTTGCTGGTTAAACACTTATGTTCCAGGGTGGTGATATCTTATGAAATCAAAAATAAACATCAGCAGGTAATTGCATTAGTGTTGGACAAATCGCTCCCCTGGGGGGTTAGTGGTATGTCTGTGTGTGTGTGTTTGGAAAGAGAGCTGAGATGTCATTCGACTGTGACCTGTTAGTCTTTAAGAAGTTGTTTTGACTGCCAGGCCAGCCTCAGAGCTCCCCGTCCTCTCCTCCTGTTTCCTCCAGCCGACCAGCCTCACCAGCAGCAGCTGCGCTCCATTGAAGTCACAGAGCAACCCGCACAGTGACTCAAGTAATTCCCTTGTAATTTGATGTAATTTGGGGAAATCATCGAATTGTAACGCATGAGCTTTAAGTGAAATTTTTCGTGTATCGGCTTTCTCAAACCTCCTCTACTTTTCCCTTCACTGATAAATACCTTCAATTTTCCACAGCACTTTTCCGAGGAACCAAAGAGCACGGCTGCACTGCCGTCTTCCAGCTGTTGTTTAATTTTGTGTGTCTGTGTGTGTATGAGAAGAAAGAACAATAACAGCAATGCTGAAATGAGGAAAAGTTTCCCAGACTCTAACAATTCCTTTCAGAAGAAAATTGGCTCTCTGGCCAAATTCCAAATTCCCTGCTCGGCCTTGAACTTGCTTTTTTTGGGGGTTCACATAATTGCATGGAGGCACATCAAGTGAGTCGATTTTAGATGGGCTACCACTGTAGAGTCTGAATCTTCATAGAGAGCTACTGCGAATGTGGTCTGGTAGATTTCCAATAGTGTTGGGGTCAAGGTCGTAAAACTGAGATTTATCCTTCATGCTGGACACAACAAAACAGTCACATCTGGCTTTAAAATAGTCATTTTTCCACTGTATTATTTTATATCAGCAGCTTAACTTTAAGGTGCTTCCACACACAGCAAAAACTGAATCTTAAGAAAGGAAAGAAAAATGTTCTTATTTTTTGTTCTGCAAGAAGAAAATATAATCAATAAAGTTTTATCAACACCAACATAATCTTAAGTAAAACATTTTAAAAAAGTTGAATTATCCTCCTAAAATAATAATTCTTTGGTGAAGTCACCTTTTGTTACCCCAACGGCAGATTATTTTCCTATTTAAAGAAAATCTGCCAACGATGAAAGAACTTCTGACTTATTTTGAAAGGGTCTGTTTATGCAGTTATGTTTTGAACTCATTATTTTTTTATTGTTTTTTTGGTGTACAAAGCCTGAGTAAAGAAAACGTTATATTTGGCTTCATAGACTCTTGCTTTAGCTCAGACATCTGTGAGAAATCACATCCAAGAATAAAAACAAAATTTTAGTTTGATGACAAGACTTTTTATTTATTTATTTTTTTCTAATGGAGGTTCAATTCGATTCTTTCACATCACTCTAAAGTATAAAAATATAATCAAACTTGATTAATAAAAAAGCGTTTCTCATACTTTTCGTATTCCAGACATCACACTTGTAGGCTACACCTTAAAAATATTAATTTGCTGTTTATAGCCAGGGATTCTACACTGATAACAATAAGGTTTTCCTGTATTAGAGAACACAACAAAAGGTAACACTATAAATGAGATGCTTCAAAAGACTCAGTATAATGTTGACAGAGATCGTTAAAACATTAGTTAAGCTTGTAAGCGGTTTGTTAATATGGCCTTTGTAGACAATGGTCTCACTTTAGATGTTAATGAATCTTACTAAGTATTTTAATAAACCTTATGTGGCTTATTGTGCTAATAAATGTCTTATAATCACTCTATAAAAACATTATTAATGTGTGTTAATATATTAATAAAGCTAATTAAGGGATCTATTTATAAAATGTTACCAGAGTTTCTTTTTTAATGATTTTTATCATGGAAAAAGTTTACCTTGGCCCAAAAATGGTTAAAAAAATCATTGTTTTAAATAAAGTTTTTTTTTTTTTTTACGAAGCCAAGGTACGCAATCTAAAAGACTTTTACTCTAAATTTTAAAAGATCTAAAGCTTTAAAGATGTCTTCTTTCGTCAAAAATCTTCTTATAGTTGTGGCTTTCAGACATTGAGATGTTTTGGGACACAAAAAGTTCATTAAAGGATTTATCATTTGCCGTATTGTAAGTATATCACATTGTGTTTTTACTCTAAAGCTTAGGTTTCCTTCTGTGTCCTGTATCTAGAATGGACCATAAAACCTACACACTGATCAAGCCTCAATCTTACCAAAACAGCACGTTTTCCAGCTGAATAAAAGCAGTTCCTTTCTCCATTTACTCACCTTCATCAGTGGGAGGATTGATTCCCGTCCAGATCCTATGATTTCACTCTCTTATTACTGCCCTATATCCTTCCAAACACCTACACACCTTTGCTGATGTCAGTCAAAAAAGCCTTTCCAAAACACCTACACCTTGCGCTCTGTCTGGGAGGAAATGTGGAACAGGTGTTGGGCTGATGAGAGGGGGGCCTACGGTGGGGGCAGAGAGAAGTCAGGAGAGGACAGGGGCACAGCGAGGGGCGACAATCCCATTTCAGGCATCCCAAGTGCCAAAGGTAACAGATATTTCCATGAAACACTAACAAACAAAAATTAGGGTTCTTTTTTTAATTTCACAGACATTTTTTCTATAAAAATAGAATTCTAAAAGAGGTAAGACAGTACAGTTTATCACTGAAAAGTGTGCAAAAATTAGCATTTTTAATAATATCACCAGATAATTTACCTAATACAAATAGGGAAATTGATTGATACTCCCTAATTATATTTGCTTGTGATTTTTGGGCTTCAACTGAACTCAACAGCTCTGGTTGATTTGTTCGTTA
The DNA here is from genome assembly GCF_002922805.2 of Oryzias melastigma. Lineage (NCBI taxonomy): Eukaryota > Metazoa > Chordata > Actinopteri > Beloniformes > Adrianichthyidae > Oryzias > Oryzias melastigma. The sequence continues at coordinate 11,896,139 of NC_050527.1, forward strand.
GCACAGTTTATGAGAGATTTAGCTTCTGTCCTCAATCAATCTATTTCATTAAAATGTGTTCACCATTACTTGGAGAGCCAGTGTTGGATGGTCTGGGCGGTGAGCTCTGAGGAGGTCAGGCCAACGGGGAAAATGTGATGTTATTTTTCCTGGCCTGATAGAGAAGGGCTCAGAACCAGCCAGGAAATCGCAGCCTCTGGGTTCTGATACCACAGATAAATGGAGTGTGTCGTCACGGGCTGCTGTTGAAAATGAGCTCATGAGGCCACTCCTCTATGTCTGAGTCAAAAAAAGCTGTCAACAAACTGAGAATTCACAGCTAATAATGTAACAAGAACATTAATGTCAACATTGAAGCCAATACTTTTTTGTCCAATTTGTCTTTAAATCAATTTCTTTTTTTCTGTTTTACAGAACAAAGACAGAGACCGGAAAACGACCATCAGGAGCTAACAGACGCATCGTCAGATGAAATCCTCATCTCTTTGACAGTGATTTTTTTTTTTTTATCACTGCAGCTGGAACACGAGCTCCTAATCCACTTTTAAGACTTTTGAAGGACTTTTTATAGCACTTCCAGGACCCGCCTTTTTCCATTGCTTTTTTTACAAAGAACTTTGTTTTCCAGTGCAAAAAACTCAATAATACTTTCAGAAGGTTTTTACTTGATTATGAGTGACAATCAAGCACTTCTCCCTGTGTTGCACAGTGACTTTTTTTTAACAGTTTTTGGTGCATGATCATACAAACACAAACCCCACAACTTTGCATTAATCAAAGGCTGTGTGTTATTATTGTGTAAACTGAAATATAAATGTATATTTATGTAACATAACATTATGTAATGAAACTATGTTATTTAACGGTTGTCTAACATTCTTGACATTTTTTATGAAGTTAAAAACATTTGCTTGAACTTGATTTAAAAAAAAAAAGAACACTTAAACATGGCCATCAGAATAAAACCATTTCTAAAAGTGGAAAATAATAATTAATAAAATTTAAAAATAAATCCTGCCCAGATTTTTCTTTATTTCTTTTTTCCTTCCTATTCCTTATACCAGGGGTTCGCAAACTGTGGCCCGCGGGCCGGATCCGGCCCTCCTTCACATTTGGCCCGGCCCCCTGAACACTATCAGGGAGATGCATGATTTTTTTTTTTTTTTCCAGTCTGGCCATGCGATTGAGATTCGCACAGTGTGGTTTTTCATTCCACTCTTCTCCGATTCTCTGCTTTCTTTAAAACTTTATATGTTTGAGGTTAGACGCATTCTGCGATTTTTACACTTCTTTTGTTAGCCTACAAACTGACCCCGACCCCACATCAGAGAAGACAAAAGTTTGGTGACCCCTGCCTCAGACCATGTTGAAATTAAAATGAATAAGAGTTAAAAGTTTCCATTTCTCAAGAGTGAGTTTTCATGACGAAGTACAACATTTTAGGCATAACTGAAGTTTCTCACGTGAATCTAATTGATGCTTTTACCTCAATTCTTGCCTGTCTTCTTTTGTTTTTCAAATACTCTAACTCATCTGCCTTTCTCACCTCTGGGGACACAAATATCTTCCGTCGGCTGTTTTGCTGACCGCAGATCAGAGCAAACTTAGACAAAGATGGTTAAACGATGTGATGGACAAGACAGGTTCAAGGAGCGCAGGAAAAGCAAAAATTGAATTTGCAGGTACGGCTTTTTGGACATCTGCCTCTGTCCCTTTGCTGTCCTCTTCCTTACCTTTCCACATGCTTGTTCTTTCTTCTCCTCCTCTGCTCTTCCTCTCAGTTCCCTGGAGTGCCACTGGCCAGAGTCTGGTTGGTGATGGCTTTCCAGTGTGTTCTTCTTCCTCACACCACTTACTTTCTCTGCCTCGTCTGCCAGTCCCTGTAGAAACTGATCCAGCCATCCACATGTCCAATGGCAATTTTTTCTTTTTTTTATCTCTTTCAAATCTGTGTTGGCTGAAAAATAATCTAGGAAAAAAAAACACTTCATTAAAGCTTTGTAAGTAATATTCTAATATTATCTCAAATAATTGATACGTTTTCTCACATTATTATAATTTAAATTCATGTAAAGGAGCCCCTTAAAGGTGACACAAAGGGCTTTTTAAAGCGTTTGCTTTTAACAATCCTAACATGTTGCCTCTAAAACTGAGGTGCCAATGATGGAGGTTTTTCCTACCGAGAGTGAACCGTCTGGTGAGCGAAAACAAACCAACAAAAATGACAAACACCACTCCACACTGCCAAAAAGACAGTGTTTAAAGCTAATATAAAACCTAATTGATTCATTGCGCGGGGGCGTCTAAGCAAACAGTGCTGAACTGCAAACACTTGCTGTCAGTTTTGGAGCATCTCTGTGAGATGACTAAAAAAAAAAACGTCCTGCTGAAGGAAGTGCAGTCAAACCTCACCCAGAGACTGTCCTGAAGTCTGGAAAATCACTCATACCAAAGACATAATGCAGTGATGGCATTCTGTGCTTGAAATGCTGCTACGCTCAAGTGCCAGAGCTGCTAAAAACTTAACACAAGCAAAAAGTGGAGCTCTCAAGACATTTTCAGACTAAGTAATCCCTGCTGTCCTCTCGATTCTGAGACACCAAAAGTCCTTTGCATCTTGCTTAAAATTCCGAAGTCCCATTATTGACCAATGAAAGACAGATTATCTTTCTACTTTTTAATATATGAATATATAAAAGAAGCAATAGCTTTGAAGGAAGTTCTGCGTGTCTAGTGTGTCTTAATGACTTCTGGTCCAGTTAGTTGGAGAGTCTGATCTCTCTAGCAGGCCGTCTGTCTGAACACCAGAAAAGGGGGAGAAAGGAACTGGGTTCCTCCCACACAGACCAGATCAGGTTCCCCATACGCCTACACACACAATTTAGCACACACAGTTGACCATTTACACACTCCTGTGCCAATGAGCCTATGCACAAATAGATGAGCGTGCTTTATGAATGGACGCGCACGCTTGCGTGTGCACACACTCGCACTAAAGCAAAGGATCTGTGATATAGCTTAGCTGTCTAATGATCTCTGTATTTCACATTGATGAAACCGATCAGCTGAGAGGGCAAATGCTGCTGCGTGTTGAAGTGGGAGCTTTTGGATCTGGGTGAAGTGGAGGTTGCCGGATAGACTGTCTGTTTTTATCCATATTATGGTCTGTCAAAGATCCTCTATTGGACTGTTAGACTGACAATGGAAAAAATGATCATATCATCCTCTCAGAATATAATTGAAAATGCCAAAACGTAGAAATGGACTAACTTAAAAAGAAAAGTAAGAGCCTTTCTTCAGATTTACAAACTGGGAACTGTTTTTTTTTTAATTAATTTATGGATTCAATTGTTGGATTTTTGGCTGGAGAAAAACCTGAAGAAATATTCTTCTTCTGAAAACAGTTCACCAATCTCCTCATCAAAGCCACTTAAGTTCACTACTTAGCAAAATATTGCTAATTTTAGAGTGATTTATTATGATGGAAGGATTTGTTGTATTGTTTTAAAGCTGGTTGCCTTTTTACCTCCAGAAAAGACAATAGAAAAGAAGGTGAAGTTCTGTTTCATCAGACCAAATACTGGTTTTCCATTTCAAATTGGTCCACCCGTCTTGGCTCAGTTGAGTTGGTAAATGTTGTGTGTTCAGTGGTTTATACAGCAGAAGCCTGCACAGCTCTAATATCTGAGGTAAGAGATGAGGTTACTTCAATCTGCTAGTAGGATGATTTAGTTTACGTCTGAAGAGTTTTTTTTTTATCTTTTTTGCTTCTATTTGAAAAGAAAAAGGTTGTACAGATTTCTAAACATTTTTCAAAGTTTCTAATCAACATGAATTCATAATCAGAATTAAGATCAAAGTACAGCTTTGGACATTTTTTTTAAACTAAAATTACTGATCTACCCTCATCTGACTCAATTTTAGTTTTAGTTTTGGTGACTTAATCAAAAGCAATGTGCTTACTGACATAATTCTTGTCAGTCTGACTTGCAATAGCTATAAAGTTCTACTCCAATAATATTTTGACCTATTCTGAACCATCCTCATTGGTCTTTTAATTATGATTTGACTGTCTTTAGCAAACATTTTAAAAACCTGTGTTGTTTTATAGGTCGTAGTTTGTGCAGAGCAGAAGTAGTTCATTTGAAAATCAGCTCTGAGTTGTGAGCGGGACTGTTGGGGCAGAAGTAACCCTCCGCTGATATCCCATCATCCCATTGTTTACTCTCTATCCTGCTAGATTACAACATTTGTGGTGCAGCAGAAGCTGCAATATCTGAAGAATCCAGCCAGTGTTGATCCAGATGCCAGCTCAGGCAAGGAAAATGAAGATGTTAATGTATGTATCTGTCTGCAAGTTGATCCATCAGAATAGCTATGATTATTTTTGACCCGCCCATTTTTTTTAAATGGCAGATTTTCATCTGCTCCTGATCCATCATGATTTGAACAAAGAAATACTCAGAAATGGAGCTTTAATCTTACATTTTTTCACATATGTCCTCCATCATGAGAAAAACGCTACAAGAACATGTTAAAACCTCCAAAAATATCTTTTGGAGTGGGTCTTTAAGGAATGTATCAATTGAAATATTTCAATTTAAATATCACAAAACAGTGCTCTTAAATCTTGAGTCTCTCAGTGTGGTGACTAGATCTACTATCACCCCATTAAAGGTTAAATTCACCACATTCTCCCACTTTACTTGCATACATGACATATTAACAAATAGAGACACAAATCAAATCAAACGTTTGCTAACAAAATAGTTTTTTAGCAAGACTTTCTTATGGTGCACTTTTCTTGAATTCTTGTTCTCTATCTTTTGTGTTTAAAACATTTCTTGATCTTTTTGATCTTGAGTTCCAGTGGATCTTTACTTCCTGGTTAAAGTTGGGGCTGGCTTTTATGTTGATGCACCAATGACAGGACTGGGCCCCGAGTGGCAGAGTAAGAGGGAGGACTCACTTTACTTTTTAATGAATTGTTGATGCATTTGGTTACAGCGAGCAGAACCTGTTGAAACAAGTGACTGTATACGAGAACTGGGCTGAGTCACTATGAGGTCACTTTTAGCTTTAAACAACCTAAAACATGTATCTGCTACTGCAAGAAAGACAAGAGAGAGATTAGTTCAATTTTTTTGCAAGAAGAACAAACAAAGAACATTTTCGTCATTATAAACATTTTTAGGGGTTACTTTTATTACTAATGTCTAAAGAAATACTCTAACCGTAAAGTAGTTTAGAAGAAGCGGCGTAATATTTGCACAAGATTATTTTACTGAATGTGCGTTGATCCATTCTTATGCTTTCTAGGTTGTTGGAGCAATGATCGTCACATACATACAAACTTACAATTTGTAGTCCACTTGCAAAAAGTAGCCAATAGGAACAAAGCTAAAAAAAAGTCCAGACTCTATCCAAAAAGCAACAAATTCACTTATCTGATGAGAAGGAAACCTTAAGCACATTATAGGTTGTGATCACGTTGGAAGGTTTGATTTGGACCAAGAGCCATGAATATTCAGCCTAATATAGCAAGAGCGAAAGCTTATCTGGACACTAATAAGGACCGCACAAGGAAATATCTGGTCCACTTGAGTATGAGGGTGAACCAAAGATCAGAGGTGACCAAAGAGACTCATTTGCATACAATGAGTACTATAGTAAGAATATCAGTCTTTCCTCTCCATCTCTCATTTTCTAAGAAATATGATCCCTCAAAGGATTCTTACATCGCAAAAAAATCACTGCAACAGATTTATCAGTATTAGTGTAAAAATATTGATGAATCCAGAACTTAACAACCCATTTACAGAATAACAAAACCATCAATCTTCAGTAACTGCTTAGTTTGAAGGAGGATCTGCTTCTTTCGTTTTTTTTGTTTTTACTCTGTGGATTCATAAAGCAATGAGTTGGAAAATACAGTTTGGAAAACTGAAGCCAAATTTCACTGCAGCTTTTAAAAATGAAAGCCTAACTATTTGGGCTTTGGAGCCTCTCTATGAAGATATACTTTCTACATTTCTCGATATCAAAATCAATGAAGAAGACGAGATCTTTCCCAACTCGTTCATGTTTTGCGCTGAGATGGCGTCCAGATGAATAAATCCTATTAATTAAAGCTGGATCGGTAGCCGGCCGTCTCCTGAAGCGTGACCTCCTGCTGACTTTAGAGGAGACGCTTCCTCTGGTGTCCTCCTCTGCTCTGTGGGCTTGCAGGCCAACTTCCTGCCCCCGCTTGAGCTGTCTCTATAAAACATGAAGAACAAAGATATAACAAGGTGGAGGAAAAAGTGAAATGCGCCTTTAGGAACATTAGTCTTTCTAGCCCAGCTGGGACCAGAGCTACACAAACACACACGCACACACAGACATGCGGCAGGAGGCGAAGCGCTCCAAGTGGGAGCTGTGCTGCCGAGGGCCGGATGAAAGGAAACACTAAAACTACAACGAGGAAAAGACAGGTGGCCAGTTTGGCAGCTTTATACGCATGCACACACCTTGTAACACACATGTGTGCATTTAGTTGGACACATCTACACAAACCTCTTCCTCCTTAAATCCCCTGTTGTGCACACCTGTGAAAGCGCCAAATCTCGGGCTCTTTCGTCCTACTTCTCCCTGTCTTACCCTGTCTTCCTCCCCCCTCCATGAATCTTTTCCTCCATCCTTCCCTGACAGGTCTGCAGCGTAAACATTCCTGTTACAAGTATAAGCCGACTGGCTCATCATTAATTGGTTGTTAAAAAGACATTTCCTGTTAAGAATTGAAAGCCTTTATGACTGCATGTGTTTTAGGAAAGACCTGTTTCTCCACTCTCCAAATGTGTCCTTGTAGGAACTTCCTGTAAATTTCTACAGAGCATCAACTGAGTTTTTTCCTGATACATTGTGACAAAAGTTTTTAAACACCAGTGTAGGGTAGAAAAGCAGAAACAATAGTTGTAATGTTGGCTTTGAGGCTAAAACTACAGAACTACAGAATTTAAACACTTCTGGGAGAAAAGTGCAACACTTCTGAACAACTTCGACAAGCCCAGCGTAATGTTGCACTCACACCGAACACAACAAATTCACATCCGTTGTCCAAGAATATGTTCATAAACTAGACGATCGCACCACATGTGGGAGAAGCTATACTGTCAAAAGTTTTAGCCTCCTTGTAACATGTAAGCATTGACTATTTCATTTACAATGCAATAAAAACACAGATGATGTTGAGAGATCAGGTTTATTTATTTTTGAGGATTTTTGCAAAATAATAACCACATCTCCATGTCTGGGTTCTTGAGATCATTCAGAGACTCTCCCAGTACGATGAGATTCACCATCTGCTGCAGCAACTGCATTGGACTGGTGGTGCTTTCAGTGGCACTTTCCTCTGTCTGTGGCCCAGTTTAACAAGAGGACCTGGCTTCAGACATCAACATCTGGAACAGGGAATCCCTTCATTTTACTTGAAAAAAATTGATTGCATATTTTAAGCTTTATAAAAGTGTTTTTCTACAATCCTGGGTTAATGCTATGGCTAGGGTTAGAGGGTACAAGGATAAAAGCCACCATTTGATTGCACATTTTGAATAACTCTTTAACAGAAGAAGCTAGAGAGCAGATTATTTTTGTATTGTACTTCACTTGACCCAAGCTTTCATCTGGTATGTGTTTGGTCTCTGTGCACCGCACGCTTCCCATGCACTTTCTGACAAGCACATTTTTACTATCACCGGAACAGAAGGTCGTAGAGACTTGCGGGGGCCTCCAGCGTGTTCAGAAAGCCCGGGATACATTGGATAGAGCTAGTTACCTAGTCTACGACCTTTCGTTTCGGAGTTATAGACCAAAATAAGAATTCCATCGGGACAAAAGGTGAAAATTTTACTGTATAGAGCCGGTAAATTGTCCCTCCAGAACCAATTCAAGAGAATGTTTCAGAGCATTTGGAGTCGATTGGTAAATGTTTGTTGTGGAATATTTTGAAGATTTTTACAACCAACTTGGATTGAGTCAACTTCTCTCGACCCAACTTCCCATTTTTAACATCATTGATTTTGGTCACAAGAGGGCAACCTTGAGCCACGTCTAAACCCAGATACCCAATTTATAGATATGTTGGTATCTAACATAATTTTTTACCCTTATCTAGAGTATCATCAGGCCTTCCTTCGCAAGTGTCTGAGGCGTGCTCTAGGGTTAGCGTTAGGGATATACGGTTATGGTAGGTTGTAAAATAAATGTCTTGCTGCAAATAAGAAAACGATCATAAAGTACAGGAGGAAGACGATCACATTCTCCTCCATGGTTGCTTTGGACTTCAAACGCTGATCAGACTACGCATGGGCTTCTTCTGCATTCCTATCAGCAGCAAAAACTGATACGCATACTTACAGTGCCCTCTAGTGGTTAAAAATCCACGTATAAGGGGCTGCATAGTGGCACAATGGTTAGCACCCTAGCCTTACAGTATCCCAAGACTGTACCAGAACAATGTTTTACTTTTTTTTTAAGAGTATGATTTGAAATGAATCTTCCTGAATTTTAATGTCTTTCATTGTAATAAAATGGTAAAATCTATTTTATTTAATGATCACAGCATTAAGCACAGTGACTGTATCTCATATACAAGTTGCTTTTACCCAGAAATTCATGCTGCTTTTCTTTTGGTGAATTACAAAATATTTGTTTTTTTTACATGAACAGTCAATACTGTCTGATTTCCACAACAAAATATTTTTCAGTGTAAGAAAACATGGAATGAATGTGCCTTAATAAGTTTCTTGTGGGATAGCAAGATTGTTATATCCAGCATTTAAATAGTTGATTAACCTGAACAAGTGCTTCAAAAGTGAAGACAAAAAAGCCAATTCTTTTTCAGAACATTTCAGTGTGATATCAGGATGAATATTTAGATGTTTTATTTACATGACAGTCAGTGCTGCAGCTCAGCTTTTCTCAAAAGGGGAAGCAAATGTGTATTTTACTGCTGATTGCTACGACATTGCCCTTTTGTTCAGTGTTGTACACATCACTCTGATCCATCAGGTCGCTGAACTTGAATTTATTGCTGTGAAGTTCAGCAGATTTTTTGTTCACTTTGCTGACAGGATTTTGATGGAAATTAATCAGAACTACAGTATTTACTTTTGGTTCTATTGAGAAATATATTGGATAATGAGCATGAGCTTAGTTTGTGATTGTGTGATAGTCTTTGGAAACAATTATTTAAAATATCGATTCGGTAATAACCTCAGAGTCTGGACACATGGAAAAGATCATGATTGGTAATATGGTAATGAATGAATTGAAAGAAGTGGAGAAAAATGGTGAGCTGCTTTGTAAAAGATGAGATTCTGTCGGCCCAACGGAAAAAGGATAAATGTAAAAAAAAAAAATCACAGGATGGCAGGAGAAGCATGTAAACCTAAAAAAACTCAGAGTGCTGACACTGATTTCCCTAGACGGTTTCTTTTCAAGCTTTATGTGAACTGGGAAGGTCCGTTAAGAATGGGAGTCCCTTTCATTCATTCACATCTGGAAGCTGCTCGGTATAACCACAGACTTGCCTTTGACCACTGAGCACTTCCAATGGAGCAATTTAGGGTCAAGTGCCTTGCTAAAGGACACCACAGAGATGTTATTCAGGGTGAAGCAAACTTTGCTGGACATCTGTCCCACCCAGATCTCTGCCTGTTGGTACGGGACTTGACCCTCCAGCTAGACACCTGCATTTCTGAAATTTAAGGCCGCTCCAGATAATACAGACAACAGCCCGGAACATTGTCAGTGCAAAGATCTCAGGCACATTCTGAGAAAAATCAGGGAAAAAAGTCAGAGCTCAAGATTTCCCTCTGGTATTGACAAAGTCTTTGTTGCATTGTAAAGATAAATTATTTAAATATTAAAAATGGGAGCAAGAAGGAACAAACAAAACCTGTTTGTAGTTTTTTTATTTTTCCACTCAATGCTTAATAACACCCAATAATATTCATGTAATGTGGGAGGGGCTTGACTACATCATAAAGAGGTTGATAGTTGATCACAACTCCCAGAAATGAATAAGAGCCTAGAATCCAAAGCTGCTGAACAAGTGATGTTGAAGACCTCCATCATTTCAGCGTTGAGCCAACACATTCCCACTCCTCACTTGTCACATCTTGACATTTGGTCAAGGACTCCTCTGCGTCAAAAATTGGCATTTTGCATTAAATCCTGGGTTCTAACCTCCGGGCCGTGAGTACCGGGACATGGAGCACACATGTTCCCTACCCCAGAAGTGGTACCCTAACCCGTTACCGGTTTGTGTGCAGGCCTGTTTTCCGTCGGGTACTGCGGTTGAGTACCCGGTCAGGTCTGGTGGCACATCTGGTATCGCGTCCAGTGCCGGGTTAGGGTTAGTGTAGGGTTAGGGCACCAGTACCAGCCACATCTTGAGGAGAAGTCTGGGTAAGTTACCGCATCTGATACCACGTCCTGAGGGTTGAAGACTCTTGATGTTACAAACAGCCAGCACGTCAAAAAAGGATGAGTTGGGGACACCCAAAGCGTCAAAAAGTGATGGAGAGGTGTCCTTAGTCAAACGCCAAACCTTTATGGAAGTGATTGAGACAGGTGGATCAAAAAAATAGGCAGAAACCAAGTGATACAAACTTCTGCAGGTGTGTTCTGTTCTTCTACAGGTTCCAAATCAGGTGGCACTTAAGGTTTGATTGGCATCTAAACCAAGTGTGCACAAATTTAATGATAACTTTTTAACAGTTGAGATAAAATACAAACGGACAAAAAGAAAATTGGAAAGTGAAGACTGAAAATTTTCAGGGAGATGAGCAGGTTCACACCAGCTATTCTTCTGTAAGCTTCAGGCTGAGACTGGAGAAAGACATGGATGGTAAGAAATAGAAAATTAGAAAAGACGCCAAGCCTTCAGTCAGTAGCAGCCTGCCAGCAGCATTGCTTTGCTTCGCCAGGTCCCTCTGCACTCCACTCTGTCCTCTCCAATAAGACCCTTCGTTTAATGCTGGAAAATTCTCTCCAGGCTGTCAATCAGCTCCTTTAATAAAAACAAAGTATAACATTGCGGTCTCACTCGCTCTCTCTTCCCCTTTGAGAATTAGAATGCAAGGTTTTGTCTGCGGAACTGTGAAAATCTCCTCTGCTTTTATTAGCATAGTCCTGCTTCGACAAAAACTCTGGAAAAATCTGGCCACTCTTCTCCCTGCGTCTCTCCATCTGGACTGCATTAAAGCCAACCACCTGGACCAAAACCAAACCTGAAATGAAACTGGGGGTATGACAGAAAATAACTCTCGGATCTACCGGCAAACGCACACACACACACACACAGATGTGTATCTCCCTTCATTCATTGGTGAGGAAGTATGTTCCAGACATGGTTCATGTAGAATCCGGTTTCTCTTGCTGTCTATTTCACGGATAATCAGATTTGCTTGAGGGGAAACTATTCTGAACCTACATGATGAGATTTGATTTGACTCGCCGGCTGGTTGAGTGTTTTTGTTTTTTCTTTTGTAATTTCTTTGGTTAACTGTCGAGCTGATGGGCTTGCTGGGCGCTGACAAGCTGGCGAACATAGCTGACAGAATGAAAGATTGACTGGCTGACTGATGAGTGTCAATTACTGACTCGCTGAGTGGCATTTGGCATCATATGGCATGTGTGAAACTAATGAAGTCTTTTTTTTCTACCACCTGAACCAAGTAAAACCTCTACAAATGTAGGTATCTGGCTCTGAATGAACTGCAGGTCAGTCAGCGACTATGTCTTCTTTAATGCACCTCTCACTTCAGGATAATGGACTTTGACGTTTCAGCCTTTAATGATATACTGTTCTTATGTGACTTTACCTTGAAAGGCCTCTTAAGTATAAAAATCCTTTTATATTCCAAAACATATTTTCTAACAACATTGACACTTTTTTTAAAATAAAAAATGTCAAGTTTTCAATATTTTCCACTTTTTTTTTCTTTGCAAATTTTCTACCATGTGAAACTCAACTGTACATTATTCTATTAACACAAAGGGCTAAACACACATTCTCGAAAGCCAGCATAGCCCATGGTGTTCACACTGGAGGGGACTTTTATTTTTTTTCCGTTTCTACTGTTTACTAGGGCAAGTCCGCCTGTCATGGAGCAACCTGCTGCTACCATCTCCAGCCACCAGAGGGAGCGCTCACCACCTACCACCACCTGGACTCACCAGCTCACCTGTTCCCCATCATCCTCATCAGCCACCTTCTACTTAACTGCTCCTCTCACTCCTTGTCGTCGCGAAGTATTTGTTTGTGCCACCCTGCCTACAGTATCGAGCGTTTATTCCTGGACCTTATCTTCTGTCTCTGACCCTCTGTTTGCCTGCCGCCTGCCCCTGACCCTCGCCTGGACTTTGACCTCTCTCTGTCTTCTCGGATGATCCTCTGCTCCTGTTTGACCTCTGCCTGGCTCTGACTCGTCTCTGTATTTTGCCATTTCCTGCTGTGGATGTTTAATAAACCCACCTGCTAGCACATGGATCCAAACGCCTCCGCGCCTTCGTTACACCGCCCCCTAGTTGAAAGAGGCTTGGTGTGAAGTGTCAAAACCTTGCACATCTCATGAATCTTCCTCCAGGCTTTTTCTTTCACAGCTCTATTCCAACATATGTCAGATTTGGTGTCAAATAATTCCATCCAGGAATAAACTGGAATTATTCATTTCTCCTCCATGGTCAGTTTTCAAACAGTTGGTACTCTTTTGAATTAAAAGGTTCACCATCCATACGTAACCACCTAATTAAGTCCCTGATTGGACAAAGTTGGACCTGGTTTAACTTTAAACCCACGTTCACTAGTTAAGCATTTTGTTCAAAGAGCCCAAAGATGGTTGTGGAAACTTAAGTGGGTTTGTGTGAAAGTTAGAGTTTTTAACCCAAATATATGCACTTTTACATAGGCCGAATTCGAATTCTTCCCCTATCCCTATGACTTCTACCTACCCCTCTAATTGTAGGGGCATTGGAATGGTAGTGTTGTCCAATAAAGTTTTTTTAAGGGGTTACCCTCGCAGTGGAGGGATACCAAGCCTTCTGTCTGTTTTGCAATGCGCTGTACCTTGGAGTAGAAGCAGTTTTCTTCACGTGGGTGTGCTCTCATGCACATAAGTTTATATTCAAATATAAGTAATGACGTTTTGTTTTAGCATGACTTTCTAAAGTTATAAAACAGATGTTGTTTTGTATTTTCAAGCGCTAGCAGCTCAGCGCTAATATAGATGACAGGCGAGTATTGATGACGTCATCGAGTGGGAGTGACGTCTGAATTCAAAGACACTATTTTCCCATAACTTTCCATTTGGAGGGCTAAATGTAGGGGTAGGGAGAAGCTGTAGGGGAAGAATTCTAAATCGCCCATGGACTCTTCATTGGAAAAGACCACTTGAACGCGTGCTGCCGAGGGTAGTGTGAACATTAATTAGAGTAGGGGTGGCAAACATAATTGTTTAATCTGGCCCAGCTGTGAAGAGACAAAAATATAAGGATGTTGAAAAAAAAAGCACGTTTCTAGCCCATTCTACGGCGAGTTATGGTTATTTAAAGAAATGGCCACGATCCACAATTCCGCCACTAGGGGGAGCAAAGGAAAAGTAAGACCAGCATGACAAGAGATCGGGAAATGAATAGCATATCTTTTCAAGTGCATGCCACATCTGGATAAGATGCTGTTTCTTACCAGCCTCACTGCCGTTAAGTTAAATTATCAGGTGTCACCCCAATTACCAAAATGTTATTGTCAAAAAGAAGACAGATTGACGTGGAGTACCGAGCTTTGGTACGGCCCATTTGAGACCAGGTGGTTTGAATGTTGTCCCTGAACCAAAATGAGTTTGTCACCCCTAGAGGAACAAAAACACAAAAGGAAATCAAAACATATTTTAACCTGTATGTTCTTTTTATTTGACACCACTTTTGCTTTCAGAATTTGCAAATCACACTAATAAGGACCAATTTTATGCTAAATACATTCAGGATTTAGATAAGTCACATCTTCGTTTTACAAAAGTTTTAAAGAAAACAAATGTTTTATTTTTACTGCTGTCTCAAAATAAATAAATAAACCTCCTGACGCTGTCATTGCAAAGCCCCAATCATCACCTCTCCTCCTCTGTGCTTGACAGTATGAGGTGTTTTTGCTATCATGCTGTACTCGGTCTTTCCAAATGTAGTGTTGGACACTGAGACTAAGCAAGTCCACTTTGGTCTCATCTTTCCCCGGTACGCAGTTCCAGACATTATGTGGTTTGTTCAAATGCGGTTTTTCAAATCTCAGTTGTGCTTCCATATTTTTGAGCCAGAGGAGGCTTTCTCCTGGCAACCCGTCCAAACAAACTGTACTTGTTCAGTCCCCATTCAAACATAGACACATCATAGACATGCTCAGTAAAGTGCGTGCTGTCTAAGAAGCAACTCTTGGGACTTTTTCTTTCTATGAGATGTTTGACATTAAATGTAAATTTGCTGCAAATTTGCTGGGATGTCCATTTGTGAGACAATTGGCAACTCTTCTAAAGCCTAAACACCAGATTGTATGGAGATGGATTTATAATCCGTTCCAGATTGATGTGCAGCAGGAAGCCGTCGCTTCCTGAGACCACTGCTGAAGTTTTCATCTTGGCATTGTTTTGATTCACACCTAATACAGACCAGAAAGATGAGGACATTTTTTTCTTCACTTCGATAAATTCTGAGCAGACTAACCACCTGCAAAAATAAAATCCCTTACAAGTTTGAAATGTTTATTTGGTTTAATCTTAAATTCCTGATTTAATTTTTAAGGGAAATCTTAAATTGTGCTTTGAAGAAAGTTTAATTGTTGACAGTCATCATATATTTAGAAACTAAACTATAACATTATTCATTTGTAAAAGTTTCCCCAAAAATTGCACTAACGTCTGACTCTCTTAACCATTCAGTTCCACGTAACAAACCCAATTCTGATCCATACAAACCATCAGGTCCAGCCCAGTGTTGAAAATGATACTAATGAGCTGACACAAACAAAACAAAAACACACACATTCAGCCAGCTGGTCGTGTTCCAAACCCACTCACAGCCTCTTTAAATCACCGAGGTAAAGTGTTAGTAGAGGCACAGCGAAGTGAAATGAAAATAAACATGGCAGAACAACGTTTACAGCCCAGAACCCGTATCGCTCCCCTTGGTGGAAAACACACCATAAATTACAGCAGATCACGTTGAGGAATTTTGGAAAAAATTGTTCCACACTCAAAACAAAAAAAAAAATAAAAAAATTAGGCAGCTGATTTACGGACATCACCAGTAATTGTGCATGCACATGTGCTAGGCGTTAGAATCCTTTCTGCAAGTTCCTCCTCTGTGTCCTTGTGTACGATCATGAGCACGAAACAGGCTGAAAAAGAGTGAATTGAAACAATAGAGTGTAACAGCAGTGTGGTTTCTGTTTTCAGTGATCCTGTGCTTTTTCTTTGCTCTGTAGGCAGCTGGACAGCCTCCACCGCTCATAATAACAACAATATGTTCCTCATGAATCCCACTCCTCACCACAGTGAGCGTTTGGCTACAAACCCAAGCCTGATTTTGTGGATTTGTTAAGTGTATATCTTCTGAGTGACACTGGGATGGATGCAATAAAAAAGGACAAAAAAAACCTTTTTGATCTATACAGAATTTGTTAAACAGTAAAAGAGACTGCAGAAACAGACAGATTTAATAGGAGTGGACTGTTTTTTTTTTTATTCAAGAGACATAGTTGTTTAAACCTATTTAGTCTGTCTGATCTGCTTTTGTTGTTTTTTATTTTTTTATTCTTTTCAAAGTTAAACTTAAAGAAGAAAGGTAGGGAATATTTGGAAGTAGAAGGTGGATTAATGCCAAAAAATCAAGTCTGATGAAATGCAGTTTCATTGACTGTTTCCGTGCAGGGGTAGCTCTGTTGACTTCATCCACTTACCATTAAAAAACAAACAAACAATCCTCCACGAATTATTCACAAAATGCATTTTTGATATAATCCAATCTCTGATTAATAAAAACTGTGAAACATGCTGTCGTCATCCATTAAAAATATAGCAATAAATATAAATATGTCCTTGAAACGAGGCCGGTTTATTATCAATAAACAAATAGAATTCTTAAAATTTGAGTAAATGGGTAATCCTCTTAAGAACCTTAAATCCAGGGTCTTGAACCCATGAGCAATCAACTGACACATGAGCAAAGTAAAGAAAAATGGATCTTAAAAATACTTTTCAAATAATTACCACCACAAAAAAACAAAAACAAAATCAAAGTACTAAAATCCGATTAAATATTTAGTTCTACTGCAAATAATCATGGTATAAGTGGGATAATACCCGACTTAGTGTTTTAAATGACTCTGTGGAAGCCTAAATCGGCAAAAGACTGCTGCTCTGCGAGGTGCAATTAATCTCCATTAATGAATATGAACGCGTTAATTCTGTTTGGTTAATCACGTGTAATAACGCGTTAATGTTCACAGCCCTAACTTCTTCATGTTGTTCAGGCATATACTGCACCAACCAGTAGCTGTGAGCTGCAAGAAGTGGGCACACCCTGTGGCATTTGAGTGACACAGATTTGCACTTGCTTTTAAAAGCAGTATATGCGATGACTTATTGGAGGATTTTGTGGTTTGTGGATCACGCCACCCTGGAATGTCATGCAGATGACCGACTTTAGCTAAACTGCAGAGAAATTACAGCAGAAAAATTGCTGCCTTTGGAGAATGTTTTTATCCGTTTCATCTTATTCAATATATTAAAAAAAATCTTTATTTTCCAATTATTTATTTTGAAGGTCAATCAAAACTATATTTTTTGTTATTGTGTTTTACATCACTTTAAATCATTTTTTGCTGTTCTTGTTCACTTTTTGTTATATTTAAATGTTGTATAGTCTTTTTTTTTCTTTTTGAACAAAAGTTCTGGAGGTCTAAGACACCATAAAATCTTTGTGTACAAGCTTAAATACATTTTTAGTCATAGATAAAACATGACAAATCTTGCTTCTTTTTAAAAAACAAGCTTTATTAAATGTGAAACAGAACTATAGGGTTGGGAGTGAAGTGTAGGTGCTGGGTCACTCATAGATTTGTCTGGCAATAAAAAAAAAAAAAAATCCCTGTTGAAAGATAAATCCCAAAACTCTGGAGGAAACCATCAAATCATTTACCTAAACATAAGACAGGATGGGGAGGATGGGGAAAAGTTGATTATGCAATCAAAATATGGATTTGGAGACTCTTCATCACACATGTCATGAATGATGGCTGTTGGAAGAATCTAAGAGCAGGGAACTAGAGGCAGGTTGATGGAAAAACTTAAGAAAATAATGAATAAATTTGGGAATAAAAACCCACTAAAAATACACTCAGAAGCTACTTCTGCTTGACACCGATGAATAAAGAATCCGACAGCCAAGACTCTCCTCATTCACTTTTATTTTACGTTTGGGTGACTCCTGAAGCCAGATCAGGATAGAAGCTTCATGCTGTCACTGCAGGGTTTGTGCATGTGGTAAGACAGAGTTAGACAATACAGATGGGAATACATGTCTACTTATATTTTGTTTTGCCTAACTTTAAAGTGAACCAAACCCTGAAGTAAAAGCAACTCAAACACCTTGGCAAAAAAAGAACGGATGAGATTAGAAATCCCAATAAGTCATGACATGTACCTGCGCCAATTGTCTCTGTGTGGACCATAAACAAACGTCCGTCTCTACAGACCAGGAGTCTCCTTTTGACAGAAGAAGGATTTGGGGGAAGAACGGGATGCCAGCAACGCTGAAATAGATGAGATAGATCACTCAGAATCTGGAAACTTTTAAATGAAAGACAGAACAAAGATCTTTGCTCCTGAAAGAGAACAAGATCGTTACTCTCGAGTGACCAATCATTCAGGTCAGGAGGCTACTCCCTTCTTTTTTTCCCCTTTCACAAGAACAAATGATAATATTTTGATCAACATAAATTAAATCATGTGCATAAAAGAAAACCCCCTTTTTTCCCAGGGACAAAAGATTGACATCATATAGAGTCGCTTAAGGCAACTTTTAAAAAGTGATTTAGAAAACAGCACATATAGACCATCTGGACAATTTAAAACTGTATTTTAAGTTATTAAAATGAAAAGTCATTATTTAGTGATGAGTAGATAATTTAATACAACACATGAAAAAAAATAGAACAACACTGTCAAAATTAATTTTCCACATTTTTGTTTTTAACATGTTCTTTTAGGATTATTCTCATAATGGAAAAACCTATGTCCTAGAAAACAACACAGTTTTTTTATTATTATAAAATTGCATAATTATAATAAAAGACCATTGGGAACACTTTCACAATAGATCAATAGATAAATGGAGTGAGGCTTTAATCAACAGATATCTGATTCTTACCTTAACAACTACTCATTTTAAAGCAAATATGTCAACTAAACAGAGCCCAAAAAATCTGACATTTATGCCCGTCTTTTCACAGTGCCAGCCTAATTCAAAAAGTTTGTTTGTTCAAGATCTGTAGAAGACATTCTGCTTTGACTGAGAGCTCAAATCTATCTGCCCTCATGACTACAGAGCTACATTCGGCAGAAGCCAGACCCTCACCTGCTGTGGGGTTTAATAACAGAGCCATGATGTAAATTAAGACAAATTCTTAGCAGCATGACCTTGGTTAGCTTGAAGTTCCTGAACTGAAACTAAACTCTGTAAAGAATAATTGAGTGAAACAAATGAACTAAGTGAGGATATAGTTGTTGGGCCAGTGACTGATACAAGCAGGACACAACAAGTAGACAAAATGTGTGTTTGGTGAATTATTTCTTTAATGTAACAATGCTTCTTGACAATAAATGGTGCTGGTCAGGTTACTGAAAGACCTGCTCCAATAAAAATAATCTTTGTGTTTTAAGCGTTTTTCTTACAGTAGAGGGCATAGCCTATGAAATAATTCACAATTAACAAAGCGTTTCTGAGTATTTCTTAAGTCAGATCACAATGGATCTGAAAACCGGATGCTAGAAAATACTCAGACTAATGACGCAGTGTGCCAGGCTCCTCCCCCCTCCACACACTCACGATTAGGTGTGCAAGACATGATGAGCATTTAACACGAATTGCGGTTCTGGCTCAAAACTGTACGACCGGATTGTTCCAATATTGTTCGTTGTTATTTTTGGGCAACTCATGTTAGCTTGAGGCTATGAGCTAGCGGGTAAGCATGCAAACAGAGCTCTCAGCAATGGGGAGGGGGCAGGTTGGTCTGTGTCAACAGCTCCGCCAACAACCCAAAGTTGTATTTCTAATGAGCTACTGCCGCTGTGCATAAAATGCATTAAAAAAATTAAAAATGCTTTTGATTTTGGCTCAAAGACTTTATGATCATAATTAAAAGATCACTGGGAATGATTTTATATTTGGTGATTAACAACTTTAACAATATTAAAATATGGTTGGAGTGGGATTTTAAATGGTGCCTCATTTTTGAGGATCATACATGTTTGAGAGCTGAGTATGTGAGTTTCCTCTTTAAAAATATCTGCTGAACCTTTCCCGCTACCAACAAACAGGTAATTCTGTTATTACGTCTATTTAGGTGGAATAATTATTGAAAGTTCAATGTTATTCTTGGAATCAATTTAATTAACAAACAGTAGTGAAAGGAAGAACTATGAACAGCCCGGTCTGTCCTCCTTCTGGTTGGAATGGAATACCATTCTTCAACCATTGTTTATTGCAAGTCAGCCAACATGGTGGTGTTGGTCACTCTGACTCAAACATCATGCCTCAACTGATCCCACAAGGGTTCAATGTGGTTGTTAGGAATCCTCAATCAGGAATTCTCTGTTGGGGAGAGACAAATATCGTTTCAGAAGACAGAGTTCTTTCCCAGTCTGTGGAGATCTGAGGTTGCCACTGGTTTTAGGATCTTATCTCCTTTCCTCTGCACTGAGATTGATACAATTGTGGCAAGTCTGACAGTTACAATTAGAGAATTACAACACCATTACCCTGCCTCCACCTACAGACGCTCCTCTATTGGAGCTGCAGTCACCGTAGCATTCCTGCGTGTCTAGTTAGCGCACGAACTACAGAATTCAACTCCTGTGGGCAAACTCTAGACTTGTCAATGAGCATGAACAAGTTCTGGTTTTGATGCATGTTTTACAGAAACCGGTCCAAACGGGCCTGTGTGCACTCTGTTTCAGACTGTCTTGACAAAAATGTAGATGTTCTAACATCACACAACCCTTTACTGTAGATCTATAGAACACAACCAGGAAAGGTCTTTTTGGAGTGCCATCCTATTCTAGGGTCTTAGACATCTCTCTTTTAAGGAACTGTAAGATTAATAAGCAGTGTAAGGACTCAGACAAAATTGCATTTTTTTTTTGTTTAACACCACTTCGATATGGCCCTGTCCCACACAGGGCCTATCCAGATCTCAGTCAAAAAAGCTAATGGATTCTTGGAGTAGCCTCCTGCATCTGGAGATACCAACAGGTCAAGACAAGTATTAATGGCACCAGTTACATAAACTGTGTGGACTTGACAAACTTTTTAAGGACCTGATGACCATCAGCTCCCCCATCAGCCCCACAAAGGATGTTTTTCCTGTGGCCTGTGACACAAACTGTTTGTCCCTTTACCCTCGGGCAGGAGACTCCGGTCTATCCAGACTAGACCCTCCCACCATAAAAACAGCTTTTTTCCTCTCTGCCATGGCATACATAAACAAAGAACTTTATATATAAATGATTAAATCAAGTACATTTAATTTATTACACTTGTAGTATGTTGTGTAAATATTCACTCTTATGTTTACTTATTTTGTCTGCATTATTCTAGCACCAAAAACTGCCTGAAAGTCCTGGTTGATAAAGGTCAATCTCACCAAAAATGTCAATGAAATTATTCTGATTCTGAATCACAAATGCATGAATAGATTCAGAATCAGATCTGCAAAACAGGTTTATATGAACACCTGGAGACCAGGACAGGAACATTTCAGTAACTTTTTTTCGTTTTTTTGTTTCAAAAGAAAACTTTATTTTTTTTTTATAGAATTTATATTAATAAAATGTAAAACAAATCCTTACTGTGTTTACAGTATGTGACACATCCTTGAAGAATTTAGCTCTGGTATTTTAAAGATTGCTAACTGTTTTCAAATTCTATTTAATTATTTTCTGGGAGTTGTACATCACTGGTGCTTTAGAAACAAGTCGAGTACTACATGAGTAACTTTTTTTCTGAACATTACCTAAACACTCATGTACTAGCTCAGACTTCACAAGCACTTATAAAGTTGTTAATCACCAAATAATAACAGCAACACCATTGCTACTAGAATTCTTTGGCTGCATTCTCTCTAATATTAACTTTTTTCAGATCCAGATAAACTTTAGAAAAAAACCGTTTTTCCATTTAAATTTGCATATCCTGTTTTCACCCCATTTGTGCTTAAAAAAAAAAGAAGTATAATACCAACTGATGTATGCCTGCTTCACTGGGTTGCATCTGTTCACAATGAAGGTCTTCCTGCTAAAAAAGGAAATGTATTTATACTGGTTGATTGAGTCCAACTAGGATTTTCAGTCATTTATTATGTCTACTCACTGCATTCTCCAACTTTCTTCCTCAAATTCCCTCTTATTTTCACATTTTCATCCTTTCATATGAACATCCGTAGAGTTATTTTTTCTGCTACCAAACAAGCAGTTAACTTCAGACATGTCCGTCACCGGGTCTTCCCTTTATATTTAAAAGTAAGATCTAATAACGTCAACAAACTTCCACAGAGTGTCAATTTCTCCCCCTTGAGGTCAGCTTTGGTTTTGAATTATGACGTTGGAGCATATTTGTTGATGGAAACCACCAGAAGCGCTAAAAATACCTCTGCCAGTCTGTTAGCCACGAGGCTCCATCACACACTCATTACCACACGACCTGAGGTTGGGAGGAGAGGAGAGAAGAGGGGATGTGGTCAGAGGAGAGAGGCATAACATGTGTGTGTGTGTGTGTTCTGATCAGAACAGCAGCAGAAAAGGGAGGATGAAGGCAAGAAATGTGGTAAAAAGAAGAAAAGAACAGACTGAAAGAAAAAGAGAGAGGAAAATGAGTGTGCGTATGCGTGGGTTTGCATGTATGAGAGTGTTCTGATCAGAACAGCAGCAGGATAGAAGGCAAAAAAGCAAGAAATGTGGTAAAAAGAAGAAAAGAAGAAACTGAAAGAGAGGAGAAGAAAATGAGTGTGTGTTTCAGTGTCTGCACAGACTCAAGAAAGGTTGTGGTCAGATACATTAGTATTATATGATATTTCCTATGGTCTCTTGAATTTCTTTGAATGACGGCACATATTGCGCCCGCTGGACTATTACTGAAATATTACATCACATCATTTCTAAAGAATTTGGAGTTTGTTTGTCTGGACGATTCTCCTTTTCTACCCACCCCGCCTCCTCTTCCTCCTCCTCCTCCTCCTGTCTCCTTTCCTTCTCCTCTGCCACCCCCCCCCCATCTTCCAAACTTCATGCAAGCTTCCCTTCTCCTCTCCCTGATTTATTCCCTGGTTTCTCTCTGTCTGTCCATCTGTCTATCCGGTGTTTACTGTTCCAGCTGTGGTGTCCCACCAGGGCGATCAATCTTTCCCTTCAACCCATACCTGGCTCTTGTTCACAATGCACATGCAAACTCATGCGTGCACCAGCGCATGAGTCTACCCACAGCAGATAACCACACAAGAGTGTTGGAGCATGTTGCAGACATGGAGTTCACATACGTGTGCTCACATCAGGAAGTGAAAGGGGCAACCTGATCCTTCAGTCAACCTTGGAGTGAAACAGATGGAGAGTATGAAACCAGGTCCAGCGATGTGATCTGTGGCTCTTTGGTTTGAGGTTGGATGTTGGCTGTATCATTGGTTTGAACTTTGATACTTCACACATTTATCTGATATGTGACAGTTCAGATCATTTAACATAAAGTCCAAACATTACCAAAACTTTAAATGATTTTTTAACAAAACAGAATCTCAAGTCACATGAGTAGATATTTGAACATCCTAAACTTTAAGGTCGTTTTCAAAATTAGATCAACCTTAAATAAAAATAAGGGAGCAACAATTGAAGATCAAGCTTGAAGGGCCAAAAACTTGAGTTTCAAATTCCATTAATCCATCTTTAAATCTTTTTTAATACATTTTGGTCACAAAGTCAACCAAGTTACTGTTGGGTAAAAGTGGGGTACAACTTGAACAGTCTGTCGCACTCACATGCACACATAGGGGTAATTTAGAGACGGGTTGTCAAATTATCTCATTAATCACAATCAACTCAATGTATTGTTAAATTAATTATTGGAATTTCAGTCTTGTTATATTTTTAATTTTAAATTGTTTTTTTACCAAAGCGGACTATTAAAAACACAGTGCGTTGCGTTGTGATGGTAACAATCTCAGCACACAGCGCTTACCCACCGCGCTCTACTCTCGCTCCGTTTTTAAAAAAGTGCATCAGGGGTTGGTGCTGCACTTACTTCCGGTGGTTCACTGACTCATGGGCCGTCACAGCTAACAGAGATAGGAGCTGTTTTCTCAAAAAGTGATCGTCATGTTAAAAAAGCATAATTTCAGCGGAAACGTTCACCTCTTAGCACCTATTTTTGTCTAGATGACGAACCAAATGTTTATTTTAAAAAAAGTCTAAATAGTTCTATTCCTCCGTGGTGTTTCATTTCTTCCTTCTTAGATTCTCTTCTCTATTTCTTTTCTGCTTCATCCCAGTCTTTAAAATGATCAAATAGGTTAAAAGAAATCAACCCCCCCAACGGCCTTTCTTCTGTCATGGTGTTGTGATAGATTGTGGGATAAAGTATATTAAGTTTATGGTATTAATGAGAAGTTAGTTGTTAATAGTTTTTATTTTGCAGATTATGGTTTGCAGAAGATCAAATTTATGAATCAATGGACTGTTATCTGACGTAACGATTTTCATAAATCTAGATATAGTTGATATTTTTTTCAACATTCATTAAAATGTACTAAAATGTGTCAAGATAAACTTTGTTTTATGAAAATGTTTCTAAGAACTTGCAAAAAATACAATCAAATGTTGGGATGCAAAAGAGTAAAACCACTTCCGACGGAGGGCATTTTGTTTTTTGGTCTCAGAAATTTGGCATAAACTGTGTTGTTGAGTATTGGAGTGACAAGTATCAAGTATCAATTTTTTTTCTTTTTTTTTAATAAACATGTCTACACAATTACTATTTTTTGTTCTTTTTCTTATTTGGTACACCCATTGAAAATTAATTATTTTTTATTTCATAGAAATCTCCCTATAAATCCATTGTTGCTAAAAAAAAAAATAATAGTAATGTTGAAACAATTATAAATATTGAAGTAGATAATTGAAAGAGACGTCCAGATGTCACATGTTTTATGCCAGACATCAGTGGAGAAACACAGACAAGCAAACTCAGTGATGAAAGAAGCTGCTCATTGAGGGAGGACATGGGCTGTGGGGAGACAAAGAAGCTGTCATGAAAAATTCACACAATTAGGTGAAAGGAAAGCAGAGGAGGTCAAATTGAACGAATAACACAGAGAAACAAGGAAAAGTTGAATGGAAAAAACAGCACAGAAAAGACTAATGTAAAGCGTGGGTTTGTTTTTAGGCCTCAGTCCAGATGATGTGCTAAATATGCTTAACAGTTCCTTATTTACAGACTGTCATACATGAGGGTGATGAAGCAGAAGAAAAGCAGATGAGTCAAATAAAGGGGAGGAACTGCAAGTGTTGATACAAGGAGGTGAAAAAAGACAAGAAATGAATACGATGAAGCCTGATGTGTTTCTGTAATTAATTAAAAACTGCAGTTTTACAAATGAAAGAAAGAAATGACAAACATGAGGAAGAAAGCTGTGAAAAGGAATTAAGAAAGGACTGGAATTAGTTGTATAAATGTTTTTTTGTCTGTAAAACCTTGACGACACCTTTTCTGAATCCCGTGTTCCAGTCATAATTAGTCAGTACTTTTTAGAGTACATAAATGGGTCTATATTCACCAATATAGTGAGCATCAATGCACGCTAGTTTTTCGCAATGACATCTGGGAGATTTCTAGAGCCCTTGATTTTGGAATTGTAGATTTGGACAGCACTACAAAATGGCGAACGCACTATGGTGTCCCGCCCTTATTTGCGGGGGTTGGAGACCAGAGACCTCGGCGAATATGCCGAATCAGCGAGAATGGAGAACCATACACTCAAAAAACTTCTGATTATGTTTTGTAAACATTTATTAAAGAACATTGGAGAATTGATCCACATAAAGATGTTTTTTTTTTTTTAATCAAGAACAATTGACTGCAAACTTTTCATGGGGACAGTCACTCTGTCTCTCTGTGCGCTTCCTTCTTCATCAGTTAGGTGTGAGAGGGAATCTTTATCCAGAATTTGTTTCATCATTAGTAAACACCTGCTCAGGATGATAATTATCCTCCGCGATTATCAGAATATTTACAGATATTTCCTGTGTATCTGTGTGTGCATAGCAGACAGACTGGCATGCTCTGAAAACTGCGCTCAATTGGAAGCCACATGCTATATATATTTTATAAACAAAATATCTAAATCCATAGGTTTAAATTATAAACTAAAATGACATTAGCTAAAGGCATGGTTAAAGAGATGGGTTTTAAGGCCTTTCTTAAAAGCAACTCTGCTCTCTGCTAACGGTAAAAGACCGTCAGCTGAGGCTGCTGGGATTTTAACGTAAAAGAATGGTAGAACGTTTAATGGAATTACAGTTAAACATTTTTTCTTATCATTTTAACAGTTTTATTGGAAAATACTGTAGTGGGTCCTATAACAATACTTTTTATAAAAATTTAAGGTAATATTTCTTGGACTTTTCTCTCTTGTAATTCCTTCCTTATAGAACTTTGTTCATTCTAATGACTGTTTTTGTCATTCTTTCAAATATTTTTCTGTCAATAGATTTGAATAAAGCAACCCTCCAAAGTACACATTTATTTGGCTTGCATGAAAAGCATGAATTTCTGCTAAGGACTTACATAGTTAAGGTGGTACATTCTAAAACTGACTGCAAAAGCAGCAGCGACATTTTTTATGTTGGAATTTACTTTGGCAAGCTAATGGGAAAAAATTCATGCTACACGCTTCTTGTTTGCTGCTGTTTGAACTTAAATCAAACTGTTTATCAGAAACAGAGTCATTAATGTTTCTGGTAAGAGTTTGCTCATCTTCCTCCTGCTTGATTTCCGTTCCTGAGAATCTCTGGCCCTCTCACCACCTCGCTCTCAAATCATCCAAAAACTTTGGCTCATTTCTCATGAGACCCACCTGATCTTTCTGACAGAAGGTGAGCAGAAGAAAAACATGAGCATCTTAAGAATGTCTTCTTTCTCGACAAATGAACACATTCCATTGATAAAGGCATGACTAAAAAAAAAAAAATCAAATGTATTCTTTCTACTGTGCAAAGTATATTCATGTTTTAAATGGAAAGTGGACTCTACGTTAGAGTTTTTCAACTGATTTACTGAAAAGTCATAAGTCATTAAAACACATAACCCACAGTCCTATATGACTCCAGAATGCACAGAACAAGTGTTTTCATCTCAGCTTCTTCAGTAACAAGTCCTGTGTCATCATAATATACTAAAGAAGATCACAACAGCAAACAGAAAAGTATTTATGAAATGTTCACTTCAGATTCTCACGAGTGAGAGGTGGTGAACAGTGCTGGTATCTGCAGGGCTACAATAAATTTGGAAGGCACTTCTTCACATGACAAGGATGGAAATTTTAGGAATGTGGGGTGAATGCTTATGTTCATGCAGAATAGCTGCTCCTGCAAGCAGCAGCTAACATGTAGTCCTGTCAGCTGTCTTTTGTATTATTTTTTACATAAAACATTGTTTATTATTTGTTTGTGTGCGCTAGCAACCCATGTTAAAATTGCTTTTTTTGCGGAACAGCTTAGTTTTACATGCAGATGTGTCATGCTGATAATTGGTTATTCTAATATCTTGCTCCTCACACCTTTGCTTTTCTAAATTATTTATTTTTTGTTTCTGCTGCCAATGGTAAAGCAGAGACATCTTTTTAATCGGTATGTTTTTTTTTTTAATAAAATTGCATTAGCTTATGCATACTCCCAAAAAGGATAGAAAATTCAGATTATATCAATTAAGATTCATTTTCTTATCTACAGTTTTGTTATGTTGTATGTGAAGCGGCTGAATAATTAAAGCATTTTGTGTTGTTTTTTTTAAGTTTGAAAGATGCTTTTATCCTGTGAAGTTATTTGTGTTACTTAGAGATGAAAAATACTTCAAAAATAAAGTTTCATTTGATTTAAATGCTCAGTAAATTTGCTGCAAATGTGAATTTTTTTATATTGTACCTTTTATTTTTACACGTTTTTTTCCTTTTTTGGTCGGTTTTGACCTTTGTGGTTTGTAGATTTCAGAAATACGTGTCAGAACCGTTACTGTGATGCAGCCATGTTTGAAACCTTTAGATTTTTACTCATGATACATTGAATCTAAGTGTTTCTCTTTCGCCAAAATGTCAATCACATTGCTGCAACAATGCAACTGAAGCGTTTTATTGCACAACACCCTGAGTTGTTCTCCACCATAAAAACCCATCCAAAGCAAGGAACTCTTTCAAAGACGTTAAGGCTGATTGCAGAGTTATTACATGCAGTTTATCTATCAGACAGGCTATGCTGTATAAAAAAAAGCGACTTTGCAAAGTTCTTCCAGAGCCAGCAGTGTTTGTAGGAAACTGCCAAATCCAGGTTTAGGATTTTAGATCCGATTAACAGACATCCTTCAGTAAAATCCAAGAAAAACAAACCTCTGCTGTGATGAGGTGACACTTCCAGTCACTAAGTGCCAGTCCAAAGAAAACAAGGTAAAAACTGAGGAGGATGGAATACAGTCAAATTGTTAGTTAATAGGGAATTTAAAATAGGAAGATTATTACAATTTATTAGTCAGCCTTTCACCACTGTGTGGCTGCAATATTTCAGAACCTATAATCTCACCGAATGAAAAGCGGGACCCAATTATAAAACCAGGACTCTAAATGAAGTTAAATACAGTTTTGATGAACTTGGTGAAGGAAGTGTAGATGGGATTCAGGTGGCGGGAAAGGCTCAAGGTTCCACTGGGAAGACAAGGGAAGTCGGTCAGTAACAGACAGGTTGAGGAGGGGAGGTTTGTGGAGAAAGTGTTGCAAGGAGGGAGGACCAGTGAAGGGGCAGGAGAAGAAACAGGTTTTGATGATCCAGAATCCTAATTTAAATTCAGAGATCCAGAATTATGGAATGTAGAATCCAAAAGGGAGAGGTAGAGACAGATCCAGAGAGCATAAAGGGAGTCAAGAGATCCAGGAGATTCCAGAAGTCAAGAATCACAGTCAGGCAGAGACAATCAGAGCTGGAGAGTTGATGAAGGGTGATTAGACAATCTGGCAGGAGAGCAGAGAGATGTGGCTGTTTGGGAACACACAGGAGAAAGCAATGCAATTAATTAGATGATCATAGTGGGAGTGATGAAACAGGAAGTCCTCAAAAATAAAAGTTTTTCCCTGAGCGACAGCAACCCCTTGGTGAAAACGCCATTAAAATGAGAACAAAAAACACCGCTTTTAAATAAAAACTCAAAAATTTAGTGTTTTAAAGTAATTTTCAATGATAATTCAACAAATTTTCATCCAGATCCTGAGTTATTTTACCAAATTATCAAAACACACCTCAAATCTGCACTTGGTCCGGCCCTTCCATGAGTAAGAACGTTTGCCCATCCAGCTACTGCTTAGCTATGTAGCCACATGGGAACCTAAGTCTGGGTTTCCCTGTGCCGGTCCCCAACCTGGATAAAATACAGGGTTGTGTCAGGAGGGGCGTCTGGCGTGTCAAACCACCTGTGCAAAGCAGTGAAAGCTGATTCGCTGTGGCGAGTCCTGTGCTGACACAAGATCATTTCAAGTGTTTTACAATCATCTATAGGCAAAAAATAAAAATTAAGATAGCAAGTAACAGTAAAGTGAATCACAATTAAACCACTAATGTTATAAAACATAAAGTAAAATGTAGAAAACATAAAAAAATACTAAAATGGTACCAGGGAAAGACTTGAGGCTCCCATACACTGATCTAAAAAAGCACAATTTGTCTTATGGACTTGAACAGTGTCGTGGTGGAAGTTTGTCTAGCATCCTCAAGATGATCGTTCCAGATTTTAAGCTGCATTGAACTAAAACTCTGTTTATTCCTGAATCTGAGCACCAGCATCTCAGTCTGATGTGGTTCATATGGGATCAACTTGAGATAAGAAGAAATACATCACATTTTTATATACAGCTACTAAAAAAGGACATTTTTAAAACAAGTGTACAGTCTCACATTCAGGTCTCCAATCTTTTTCTTTTACCCACAATAGATTCTTGAAATTTAGACATGTACAAGTTTTATTTTGTCAGGAAGATGTTTTTTGAATTATTCTAATTCATATTTTACATTATTTCTAGCTTAACTACGCAATATTTTCTGTGAAGACTCATTCATCCATTATAGATGAACCTTTTAAAGCTTTTTTCTGCTGTAAATCATGTTGTTTCTTTAAGAAATTTCTGATTTTTTATTTATTTTATTTTATAAATATATAATCAAGTTAAATCATTCAAGTATGCCGAGTCCTTTTTTAATCAATTGTGTGGGAATTCTGATTTTTCGACAGTACAAATTTAACTTGTTTAAATGTAATTTTGCAAAACACAGGTTAAAATATTTCAACACTTTTCTTCAGAGTTTCTTCCTGTGGTGCCCAACTGTAATAATATTTAAAAAAAATACTCCAAAAAAGTAATTTTGCTTTACCTCCATCACAACCAAACCTTGACTTAGTCCTAATGCTGTACCTTCAAGCAGCTTCTTTAACGGTTTCTTTCATTTTTTCAGTTTTCCAGAAGAATGGAAATTATAAACCGACTGTGGCCTTGGATGCAGCAATGGTGTTAAGGGTTTAGATTTGACAAAAAACGGCGACGTATTTCATCCCCAATCTTTCTGACCGTTAGCTCCGTTTTATTTTCCACCGAGTTCTGTTCACAGCAGATATGTAATAAAAATAATTGTTATAATGAACGTTTTAACTCTGGCCCTTAAGGTCTTCCATTAGACTCTGTGCTTCACGGATGCCAAGCCGTTCTTGCCAAACCGCTTATGTTACCTTGTGATCAGTGCCCTCATAATTCACAGCTTATGAAAATATTATCAGAGAGGTCCAGCTCTCTGCCTGAGGGGGTTAGGAGTTTTTTTTATAACGGCACTGAGCGTTCAGTGTGTCAGCTGTTCAAGCTCACTGCCTCAGAGATGTCTTAAATCACCTTCTAAGGATTGAGAATTAAAGGAACCTACACAAAATATATGCAGCAACGTCAACACAAAAATTAAGCGTAATTCCCTGGCTTTCCGAACCCTGACACTATTGCGACATGTGGAAATTATTTAAAAATTGCTGCTCGATAAATGGTTTGTTTTTCCAGAATGAAGGAAACCTGAATTCTCGTTTGTTCATGTGTGCACACCCACAGACCTAAATTTCCTGTTAGGTAGTGGTAGGAGGTGTTTATGAAAGATTGTCAAATAGTTATTGGCTCACTTCAGCTGACAGTTTATACAAGGAGTCTTAAGTATCAATAAATAGTTTGTCCTGCTCGCTTTTCCTCATGTGAAATGCTCCTTTTGGTGTGTTAAGGGTTAAAAAGAAATATTTCTTTTGATTAAATATAAGGTTAAAAAAACAGACTGCACCATAAAATAATAGCTCTCTGGAAGGCTTCAATATATTCAGTTTATTAGCTGTGTTTCTTCTTAATAATATAAAATTAAGATACATTAAATTTGTAAGTTTGATCATACAGTTTGGTAAAAAATTATAAAAAAAAAAAAATATATTGCTTTATTCTTGTTAACTTTTTATATTTTATTTTCTAATTTGTTTCAGTTATAATTTTAAACTTAAATTTGCAAATTTTGAAAACTTAAATCAATCACTTTAATTTTATAGCACTTTTCATCACCCTGCTGTTGGACACAAGGTGGTGAACAAAAGACATAAACATTTGGCAAAACATAAAAAGTTGTAAGACACATTAGATAAAAGAAACAATATTAAAACAGACATAAAAAAAGAAAATAACAGAAACGATGTGGCTAAAATAATGGCCTTAAAAGGTCTGTATATTCATGATATATCTTCTCATTTATTCCAAAGTAGTTCTTCATTTTCCATCTAAATGTTAATACTGGATTTTCTGCCTCTTTCACTTCATTCCACTGTGGTGGAATTTGTGGGGAGTTTTGCCCCCTGGTGTATGAGACTGAACAAGCACTAAAACTGCAAAGGAAATATGAAGGAGTTGTGGCACACTTCATCTTAATATTTTAAAAATATTTTGAGGGGAAAAAGTCATATAAAGCACCTTTGTACAGAAATGTAACTATAGAAAAATCAAACATTTACTTAATAGCAACTTGTGTTTATTCGCTATGTCTGTTGAAAATTACTGATAACCCAATGAGTAGCTGGCTAAAATGTAACGATTCCACACTGTAGGAACAGATTTAACTTTATTGATAAACTTATAGCCCATTTTGGTTTACTTAGGATGTGTTGAAATACTAGCTACATTTCATCTTTAAAAGGCTCCAAACAAACTAAAAAGTTTTATTAACTTCAAGAATAAATTAACTGTGTGAGTAACAATAAATAAACTGACAAAAATAAAAATAAAATTCAAATTCAGATTTTTTATTTGTCATTTGTGCAATGGGGATGCAAAGTTATGTTGCTCCGGCTTTGACAAAACAGTGTCTAGTCATCTCAGTCATAGAAGGAACGCAATGACAGGTGAAAAACTTAACTTAAATAAATACAACAAATTTTGTGCAAAATCAGAATTGGTGCAAAACGAGATTCTGTGCAAAATGGCATATGCAAGATCGGAAAAAGAAATGCAAAGGTAGGCATCGGTGGATGAGTTGGGATTTTTGAGGAGTCTGACAGCAGAGGGGTAGAAACTATCATTCTGCCTCTCTATTCTGTAGGGCAGGCTGCTGGATCTGCCTGAAGGGAGGGAGATGAGTCAATGGGATGATATGATGACGAATACTTCCTGTATATGCACAAACACAGCTATCTCTCACTTGCACAAGATGGTTTTCAAATTGTTACTTTTGATGCTAATTCTAGGGTGGATAGTTAATTTGTAATTAAAAATGAATGATAAAATAAATACAAAATGTTGAAAGAAATGAACCTTTTCCC
The DNA here is from genome assembly GCF_002922805.2 of Oryzias melastigma. Lineage (NCBI taxonomy): Eukaryota > Metazoa > Chordata > Actinopteri > Beloniformes > Adrianichthyidae > Oryzias > Oryzias melastigma. The sequence continues at coordinate 11,928,566 of NC_050527.1, forward strand.
CCTAATTTGAACCATTAGAACATTAAATAACTTTGAAACTTTTTTATTGTTACTTAATCTTTTTTGAAACATGATCTGACCTTCCAGTGTCCCACTTTTACAGTGAAAATCAAAAATAAATACCATTTTAGTGGAGGGGTTGTTGAAAACAAAAGTGTCACTATCACTGCAGGTGACCTTGGCTGGTATGTGGACATATGACACACACATAATGCGTTCAAATGTGGGATGTAAAATTGTGTTTACCGCTCAAAAAAAATAAATAAATAGAAAATAGGGCCAAGAGAGTCATTTTCCTGCAGGGGTAACTCTGTTTATGTGGGACTTTTGAGGGCAACATTGCTTTTTTTGGGATAAATATGTTTTCTCAGCATAATCCAAAAAATATATACAGTATTTTTTAAAGATTATTCTTGTAAAATGCTAGGAAATATCAGCAAATCTGTCAAACTAGAGTTGTTTAAAAAAAGGGGGGGGGATTTGAGCTGAAGCACTAACTTCTGCCCAAACTCAAGGACAAAGTAATTACCCAGAGGCCAAAGAGTTGACTCTCATTTAGGTGAGTTACCAAAACACCGTAAGGGTCATTTGAGTTGTTGAGGTCAGCAGGTCAGATGTGTGTGTGGTTTACACACTTTTCAAACTTAAAGATACATCAATGTTCTGAGAATACCAGGTGACAAATACCAGAACTTAGTTTCCCACCTTCCGTGTCCCCCTGATCTTCTGTATCAACATATTCATATGAGTTCCTTCTAATGCATGACTACGAAGTCTGAAGATGACACTCCCTCTCCACATGCACTTATTCTCAATGTTGGTGGATTCATTGGCTTCAAACTTTATTCTTAGTTTTTTGTTGCTTTTTTTCACCCTAACCAATGACCCACATGATGGTCTGCAGGATTAAACATCCATTTGATGACTTCTGTGACCCTCAAGGTGATAGTCACCCCAAACAGATCAATTCCTGGGGGAAAAAAAGGCAGAGAGGTTACTCGGTTAGAGGACAATTAATGAATCTTGGAGGATAATATTAAAATAAAAAAAGAAAGAAAGAAAAAAAGTCCATTTTTTTTTACAATATGTAGGCTGTTTTGATAACAGAAATAAAAAACTGTCATGTTATAAATGTAATTTAGTTACATTGTCAAAGCTCAAGGAACAAACTTTTAGTTTGCAACCACTTAAGATCTTTTAGATATGTCAGCCACTTTAAACAAATCAATGTTTTTTAAGTAAAAAAAAATCAGTTTAATAGGTAAAGCTAGGTGTTTCAAATAATTTTCCTTGTTTAAATCTATATTTTATCAATTCATGATCTCAAAATGCACATACTTTAGATTGATTTGTGGTGAATAAAAATACCATGGTTTGTGTTTTCTTTACTTGAATAGATTCTAAAAACTCATCTAAAGGTTTGCAGGTTAGTATGCTGTCCAGCAGATGGCGTTGCTGCATGCGGTTTAGATGAGGGGATGCGGGAAAATTGCCACAACTATATTTCAAATACAATATTCAACGGGAGTAAAATATATTTATAGATATACTGTATATGTATGTTATTTATTTTTCATTAGAGAGGAAGTTACTTTTTGTTTATGAATGACGACGTGTGGACTGATGATCATAGGTTAAGAGTCTGGATGGATGATGCAACGTTTCGATATGATTTTTGTCATTCGTGTTTATTGTTTATACTAAAACTTTCAATTTTGAATAGATGAAACTGTACTTAAATAAAGGTAATGGTGTACCCCTTGCAATGTTGATAAATGCTGTCGTTTTATTTTATTATCCAGTTATAACTTAAAAGACAAATTATTGCATAAAAACATCAGTTTTAAGGATCAAACAATGTTTTCATTAAAACATTTGCTATCTTAAAGTCTGAGAGAAAAGAAGGACAAAAAATTTGTGAAATCATCCAAAGCCGGATGTGATGCAGTTTTGGTCAACTTGCAATTGAGGAATTTCCCCTTGCCCCTGAACGCGTCCTCCATCACGTAGGCTTCCTAATGCTGTTGTGACATTGAGGAGGGAGAGAGAGGGAAGCACGAGGATGGCAACTCTCCCGTATAACCTTAAAGAAGAAAGTTTAACAGTTTTTTTAAGGGTGTGACTATACTCGATTGTGCCAGAGATTATGAAATGGTTAAAGCTGCAAAGCCTGTTTCTCATCCATCGGTTGTATTGTGCGCGTGACCATACAGAATAGTACAGTGCATTAGCTTCCGTCCTAATCAATGGTCAGTCATTTCACCATCCTGTGATCCCAAATAACTTATACGAACGTGACAAACTCTTCTATGGCACTCGTTAAGACACTCGTGACTAGTCCCTCGTTCCGAATGGCTCCTCATTGCAAAGGATGATATGACGTCACGTTGCTAGGACGACCAGGCTCCCCGCAGCAAGAGCGAGTATAAAAGCGGAAGGCGGCGCACAACACAGCCCACTCGGACTGAAGAACTATCATCCGTAAGGTAAGATAACATTTTTATAACTGGAATCAAAAAGCTCTTTCAACACCAATGTGTTCTTACTGTCTAAACCTTAAATTCAACGTTTAATTCAACAAAATCGGTTACAAGAGGCTGTTCTTATTAAAACATACATTAGTCTTAAACTGTAAATCGTAAAGAAAAAAAAATGATGCAAATATATCAATTAACAGTAATCAATCAAATGCTATAAAGTCGCAAAATATTTATTTTCAGTTATGGTTAGCTTGTTTAGCCGCGCGCCCTCCTACATGCTAGCTAGCAGGAAGCTAGGCTGGAGGATGGGAGGGGATGCGGCAAAGCCTAGCAGTTTGGAGGCAGGCAGGGGGGATTCTGCGCTACCCTTCAGAGTGGCATCATGTGACGAAAACCGGACATTCTGAAACGATTAAATGTATATTTATGTTTTTCATCAAGCTAACGCGAAATCCTGTTTGTTCATTCAGACGGTGGGATCCATTCATTCGAAGCGATGTAGTCTTCCTCTAAACCAGTGACGTGACTTTGGCAGCTCGTAATTCTGCATCTGCGGAAGTAGATTAGACTCCATGTTGCATAATCTTGTGCAGGAAAAAAACGAAGGGTTATACGGTTCATTCGGTTGCATTTTTGCAAAATATATACACATAGTAAGATTTTTTAAAATGAGAAACGAGCTTAGAAATACTCTAATTAGCTAGTTTATGTCCAAAAATCGCTGCTAACGTGGTGAAACTAAAGGGTGCGTTTGGGTAAATAAAGCTACGTGCCTCCTCTGGTCTTCGTGATGAAGACTTACGTTGTGACGCAAATGTTAAAAAAAAAGAAATAACGAACATATACATTAATAGGAGGCATACATTTTATTAAAAACGAACGCTTCCTCCGGGCAGTGTGAAGGACACGAGCAGCGCAGTGTCGCATGATTTTGCCGCAGTTTGGTTCGAGACTCGACAGACCTGTTGATGCGGTTTGCAAAGAGGTCTGCGTCCTCCAAAATCAGCCGGAGACCCATAACAACGTAAACTTTAATTACCAAACGGGACTATTTCTGTTAGGTTTGTAATATAATCACATTAACACAATATATTAGCTGTGTGGGGGTTTCCTTCACAACATGCAGGTGCGACGGCCTGCTCTGCTAGATGCAGCCATGTCTGACAGATGAAGGTCATCACTGCAGCTGATGAAGGGCACTAAAGGCCCCAAAGAGGTTATGTTTGCCTCAGTTTCCTTCAAATTCAAACGTTTTGAGTCTAGATATTGTGTAGACTTGCTTAGACCCCTGTTAACTCGTTACTAGTTTATCAAAAGAAGGTGAATAGCATCTTCATGCTACATATCAGTGATGCTATGAGCTCAGCTAACTCCTTTGAGTTCCATCACAGTAAATAAAAGCCACATTTTCTTTGCATATGTTGGTAATAAATAGCTTATAAGTTGTATTTTTTTCAATTTGACATTAATGTTATTTAATACGTTGCTTTTATTTTAACTTAGCAATTTATGGCTGCTGTAAGCTAGCCTATTCCTTTTTTACGTTCCTTATTATTCCCAAAAGTAATTGTTGGCTTTGGTGTCTTTATATCATTTTAAATGTGTCTGAATGATCTGATAGTGGTTTGTTCTTATCTACTGCTGTTTGTCATGGGTTTAAAATCAATTTACTATTGAAAAAAGTCAAATAAATATCCATTTGTCTTTTAAATCCAAATTTTAAAAGCAATTTTGTTTATTTTGATATATAGGGATCTTGAAAATTAAGCACTGGAAGCAAACTGATCTGTTAGAATTTATTTAAATCATTTTTAAGTAGGAGTCTGTAGGAAGCTGATTCGCTGTGGTTACCCCTGAAGGGAAAAGCCACAAAGTAAAGAAGATTCTAGCTACTGAGTTCATTTGAATTTCTTTTTTGTTTAATTACTTAAAGTTTTGGCTCCATCATTATTCATATTCACATTTTATGCATTTTAATCTGCTATGAGTAAATATGTATTTCCATTTTTAGTCAGTTTGTTCTCTCAGTAACTTTCAAATTTGACTCATCTTTTCACTTGGATATGACTGTAATGAAGTGTTTTAGATTAACCCACATTTTCCCCTGAACGATGGCAGATATGATTCTAGCCTGAAGGATGAGTGACCCACTCAATTATGCAGCTGCAGCACAACCAGCCACAGTGACTCAGCAGTTTGGCTCTAACATTCACCACATTTAGGAAATGAATCTGTCTACAGGACAGGATGTAGACCTCTGGACTCTAGTCTACCCACAACTCTTTGGTTAAAAATGTTTGTATACATCCTTTATGAAAAAATATTTGATTGTTATCCAATATGTTTTCAAGGTTCACCTTTATTCAGTCAGTATTAATAATATTTTTTTAATAACATTTTTTTTAAATGGCATTCAAAAAAAAGGAAGCCAATACGTAAGCATAAATCAAAGTAAATCCTGATCTTGTGAATTAAAATTGATTTCTTAGGCGTGATCAAAGTAATACACAAGCCTTGTATTGTTTCATTATATTGTAGTAATGCTGCATGTAAATTAAACATCCTGGTTTGTGTGTGGATTTTCAGGAAGTTGAATGGAATTGAGCACAAAGTCATCACAATCAGCTGTAAATCTTGCAGATGTTTTCACCATTTTGGGTTATCATTCAGGTCATGAGGAAACCACTCATAGGCTGTTATGCTTTTGCTTGCAAGAGTCTGACAGACGATGTAATGGTGATGGGCGTTTGATAGACTAGTTCAACTCAGTGTGGTGACATGTCTCATGGTGAGACCTTCAAAAAGGACAAAACAGTCACAGTGCTTCCTCAGCATTTCTGTCACATGATGAGCAGAAGAAAAGTAGCAGGTGTTGCTCATAGAAAACTTTCCTTTAATAGGTTTTGGCGTTACCTAAATGGCAGAACTGACTAAATCAGAAAAGCTTGTGTTTATGCCCCATTGATCCACTGCAGTGGAAAAACACTGGAGAGAACCAGGGTGTGACAGCAGAATAGGAAGCAGGGGGAAGGTGAAGATAGCATGGTGAAAGAAGGGTGGAGGAAGGAGAGAGACTTGCATGTTGGAGAAAGTCAGTGAACTTGATTTCGGTTGTGTCCATTTTGAAATTGTTTCATAAGTGTGAGCCAAGCGAACGGAGAGGAAGCAGCTACGGATTTGCTTTAAAAACAAACTTCCCCTGCAGGAATGTAGGGATTCCTGTCTGAATATGGAGTCTTCTTTACCGCTCTGAATTTACTCCCTTAAAAGGAAATGCCTCAAGTTATTATTGTCCAAACATCCCCGTTGAGTTATTGCAGAATCAGGATGTTCATGCACAAAAAAAAAAAAAAAGTGAAATGCTGTGTCACGATTGCCTCATTCCTCTGGGATTCTAGCTCACAATGCAGCCCATCATCTGTGCATTTCTGATCGACTGGTTATGAGCCGTCCTTCCTTCCCCCTAGCAGTTCACCCCAACCATCGCACTGGGCGTTTGTGCTTAAAAAAATATGGGCCACAGCTCAGGGGGGGAAGGGAGTGCAGTTCAGTTAAATTAAAGGGGCCAGTAGACAAAGAATAGCTGCAAACGGGGCCGGAGGTGCTGCATTTTAATGATCAGGGTAGATTTAGGGGAAGTGTGTGGAATGACTGAATAAAACTCCAGCTTTCAGAGTCTGAAATAAAGAACATTAGCTATTAAAATGAGCCAAAAAAAGTAAATATTTTTGGTTTAAAGCATGTCAAACAAACAGAAATGTCATTTTGCCTCCACCAGACTCATCTACTATGAGATACAAAATTGAAATCTACTAAAGAAGTCATCTTGAATCTTTAGACATATCAAAATCTAAGTACATGCTGTAACGAAAGAGTATTTTCTCTTCATCCTTTCATTTTCCAGAGAGTTACCAGATTGCAGGCTGCAGTTCACCAAATGCTGCCTCTCTACCCTCTTCTGCTCCACTCGGCACAATACTCTCTCTGTGAGCTATGGCATGTGTGTTATCGCTGCCAAAAAGTGTGTGTTGAATGCCCAAACCAAGGGTCTTCAGTTTACACTGAGTTCTGAGGCCACAAAAGACCTGCTCAACTTTTTTATTTTCTAGATGCAGATTTAGAAGCATCTAGAAACTGGCTCTAAGACTGGATGAAAGTATGTTAGTTTGTGTGCAAACATTTGCCTTCCCCTTCACAGGCTGCAATGGTATTATTAGTATAAGCAACATCTCACTGTTATCTGTCTGCAGGCTTTTATTTTGTCTGTCCTTGCTGATTTAGGAGCTGAGTCCCTAAAGCATTTCATTTGCTTTGGATTTGCTTTTGTGGTAACATCGTAAGTAAGGCGAAAGGCATTTTCTAATGTAGTTTGAGGCACTTGCAGGCATCTTTTTATCAAGATGCTTTAAAAATAGTGTGATAATTTTGGGAGGGAAATGATGAATTCCAGTTACACTCTGCAGCTTTTTAACCATCGATCTTCCAACTGTTCCTCCCTTGATCCTACCAGATTCATCCCTCCAACAGTGACAAGGCAGAAGTTTGCTAAATATGTGCAGGGAAATGAGGCCAAAAGAAATTCTCCTGTCTTGCTGCACTTGCCACAGTATGTTAAACCTAATAAAGGTGAAGCAAAGAAGCCAGCTGAGCTTTAGTCTCACTGGTTTTGCCCTTAAATGCCTTCACCATGGCCTGTGGAAATTTCCACCTCCTGTAGAAAAAAGGATCACTCGGGTGTCATTTGTCAGGATGGCAGCCATTTTGTTTTGGAAAGTCAGGGGCAGCTGATGCGTGCAGAGAACACTAACAGAGGGGTCATAGATGGGGAGAAAAGGCAGGGCGGATGGATAGTGAAGGAGGTGAAGGAAGGAGGAGAGGTCAAACCTAGAGGGTCGATGCTGAATGATGTTCTCACTGATATGAAAAGCTGCTGCGGTCATTCTGCTCGGTTATAGATGCTACCCGCAGTAAACAAGATGCCTTTTTCTGAATGGAAAGTACTGGAAACAAGGCAGCACCACCATTTTTTTATCCTAAATCTACGCTAAAGTTTCTATTTATAACCAAATCCGACAGGTGTAACCATTAATCCTGCAATAGATCCCAATGGAGGGATCATATTTGGAATTGAATAATCCACGTAGGTCCACTATTTAAAAGACGGCGGTCCCTAATCTGACTTCCTGTCGGCTATTTCCAGTCTTCCTACAATGCCTTTTACCAGATTGACAGCCTGTTCTCTGGTGAGGAACACGTGCCCACACGCGCTACAGATTAGGAGATTAAAGCCCTTTAAAATGACAACCAGTCAGATCCAAGGGCAATCGGGGTTTACACTCACCTGCTTTGCCTGCACCTGACGCCAATACTCAGACTCTGCCACCGCCAAGCAGCTAAACTGCCTTTTTTCCCATTTTTACGTATCTGTTTTGGCAGCGTGGTTAGAAATCCAGACAGGTCTGGATTAATTCTTTCTCAACGAAGACTCACCAGTCTAAATGTCTAAAGTAATGACACAGATTTAGTGTTTCTTTGCCACAAAAATCATAGATTCTTGAGATTTATTACAAACAGCACAACCTCAGTGCTTTCATCATGTAAGGTCAGAACCCCGCCCTCTGTCATACAAAAGCAATCCTTACGAGCCTCCTGTGAGGAACTTCAGTGAAGGAGGAAGAGGAGGAGCTAGCAGCTGGGAGAGGAAGGCAGAGGCGAAGCCAGGTTGCATAGTTTAGCGTAATGGCCAAGTCCACACATCTACCCAGGTGGCAGACAGGTCCTAGCAGGTCTCAGAAACTTTACAGGCAACTCGCTTTCTATTGCATTGCCTCTGCCATTTTTTTTTCCTCCAGCTTGCCTCCTTGTGACTCAGCACCTCTCTGTGCCACATGCCCATAAAACACACAGTTAGAGGTTCTCCATACAGAGGCTTCACACAGTCACGTCCTCATTTTTGTTTATTCATAGCTCCTGATGAACATCTTTTGTGTTTAAATCACATTTGAACACCACTTTGTGACTCTATGACACATGTTTGACATACCACTTTATAACATGTTTGCATCTAAATGCAGAAGTGGCTGTTTTAAAAAAAATCAGAAACATTTATAACATTAAAACTGGATAAACAACATGAAATAGAAAGCAAAGGATGCCCACTTTAACTTGTATCTAAAGTTTATATTTCAGTTTCTTGTTTAGTTTGATACACCAGTGGTTGCAGTTTTATAGTTCTTTGAATCTTCAGGTTCAACACATTTTCTAGAACTTTAATTATTTAATAGGTGTTCAGTTAAAACCAAACACTAAACTAACTAAATCTCACATAGTTCCTGGTGGCTTAGGTCGGCACCATGAATGGAAGTGGATCCACATCAGCGTGTGAATGTGTGGACGAATGAGGCTGTGACTGTAAAGCACATTTGGGCCTGAATCACCAAAGAAAAGTCATATGAAATACTATAAACATGGTATTTTACCATCTTTCTAATGTAATTGATGTTTTTTTTCCAGAGACCTCCACTCCACCTAAGCTACAGCAGTCATGGCAGACCTCCATGTTGGAATCAATGGGTTAGTTAACACTTTTACTGTTTTAGGCAGGATGTTGATTGATGAGCAGAGAGGCTTGATGAATGCTTCTGAAGAGGAATTAATACACCATTATATGTAAACACTGGAAATTGATTTTTAAAGAGTTAAAAATCTCAGCACCACTTCAGATTAGCTGTTAACTTTTTTGCTTAGTCATGATGATATCAAAAGGATGCATATGTCAATTCAGGTGGTAGTTTTCTGCTGCAGATTGTATGATGTCCTATTGTGATGTAAATAATCATTAATTTTGCCCACACTGCCACCTTGTGGACACATCATTTGGGAACACAAACTGTTTTCACAGATGGTGTCTGAAAAAAATGTGTAGCAGTTCCCAGGGGGCGGTTTGACATTTTGAGAGCGCTTCTCTGCCGTTCCCAAAGTCACTGTTATGTAATCTGTGTCTGTCTGCAGCTTTGGCCGCATTGGCCGCCTGGTCCTGAGGGCCTGCCTCCAGAAAGGCATCAAAGTTGTGGCCATCAACGACCCCTTCATTGACCTGCAGTACATGGTGAGAATTTCCTGATCGCTGAAAAAAGGAGTTTGATATTTACAAACATTCAAACCGTCTTTGTAATGACATAAAGCGTTCCTCTCATGTTTTCAGGTCTATATGTTCAAATATGATTCCACTCATGGACGTTACCACGGAGAAGTGTCCCACGAGGACGGCAAGCTGATCGTCGATGGGAACGCCATCTCTGTCTTCCAAAGGTAAGTCGTGTTGGTTTATTTAGTCCAGACGTTTTCATTTTTAGGTGTTAAAGAGAAGCTGCTTAAAATATTTTAGAGATTTAGGTAGTTGACTAACAGTAGATGGCAGTGATTTCTCTTGGTCTAATCTAAACCCAGACCTCCTCTGGAAGTGGTTTACCGCACATTCAAGGATTTTGCTGTTTCGTTCTTAGCATGAAGCCAGCTGAGATCCCCTGGGGCAGCGCTGGAGCCAAATACGTAGTGGAGTCCACTGGAGTGTTTCTCAGTGTGGAAAAGGCTTCAGTATGTACACAAACACACACTGGTCAGAACACAAACGTTTCCAAAAGTCTCGCCTCTGACTTGTCATCTACCTCTGTCCGGAACAGCTTCACATCCAGGGTGGGGCACAGCGCGTGGTCGTGTCTGCCCCCTCACCCGACGCTCCAATGTTTGTCATGGGAGTCAACGAAGACAAATACGACCCCTCCAGCATGACCATCGTCAGGTAATCTTTTACTTTCTCTTTTAGCTGAACTTGTGTTGTGTATTTTTTAGAAGTAAATAAACAAAATTCATATTTATCTTATGTACATTTTTTTCTCGTGTTTACAGCAATGCTTCCTGTACCACTAACTGCCTGGCCCCCCTGGCTAAAGTCATTCACGATAACTTTGGCATTGAGGAGGCCCTCATGGTAGGTCACCGTAAACCTGTCCCACTCAAGTTCTTACAGAGCGCTTGCTTTTCCTTTGTCCTATTTGATGAGATTGTACCTCTACCCCTCTGCAGACTACAGTCCATGCGTACACAGCCACTCAGAAGACAGTGGACGGTCCCAGCGCCAAGGCCTGGCGTGATGGACGTGGTGCGCACGCAAACATCATTCCAGCTTCCACTGGTGCTGCCAAAGCAGTGGGCAAAGTCATCCCTGCTCTCAACGGGTTTGTCAAACACATGACAATAGATTTGTGATAGATTCCTTTACAGAGGATTTAACTTGGACTAATTTTTGATGTGTTTGTGTCTTTAGAAAGCTGACAGGTATGGCGTTCAGGGTGCCAGTGGCTGATGTGTCTGTGGTGGATCTAACATGCCGCCTGTCCAAGCCCGCATCTTATGGTGAGATTAAGGAGGCCGTTAAGAAGGCTGCGCATGGACCCATGAAGGGTGTGCTGGGATACACTGAAGACCAGGTACGGTTTTTACATGAAGAAGTCACCATCTTCCTGATAAAATGTGATTTTTTTTTGCTGCAAGAGTGTTGAAATGTGGTTTGTTTTGGATTCCAGGTGGTGTCCTCTGATTTCATTGGTGACACTCACTCTTCCATCTTTGATGCTGGAGCAGGCATCTCTCTTAACGACAACTTCGTCAAGCTCATTTCCTGGTGAGTTTTTCCAAGAGTTTTTTCCAAGATACGTTTAAGCTAATTTAAGAAAGTGAGACTAATTTCTTCTTTTCTTTTTTCCGTCTTCCTTTAAAGGTATGACAATGAGTATGGCTACAGCAACCGCGTGGCTGACCTGCTGCTGTACATGCACTCCAAGGAGTAGACACTTCCTGCCCAGAAAGGAAGTTAGGAAAGGGACCACCCCAACCCTCCTCATTACCTCCCTGCTCTTTTACACACCAGCCCACCCATAGCCAAGTCATAGCGTCCCCGCCCTTAGCTCTACTACAGTATATGTAGGCGGCAGCAACAGTGTTTGAATGTTTTGAGTTCATCTGTCTCTTCCTTTTTCATTACGAGGCGACCGGTTGGTAAAAGTGTTTTGTGTCCGTGTGCCCCGTTAAAGCTCCTTCTGCCCCTCTAGATGTTGTTATGACTGAGTTCTGTGGTGACTACTGTATCCATCTCACTGTCGTTGTGTTTTAAAAGCTTATTCACCAGTGGAAGGAGGAAGTTGAAAGGCAGGCCTTGTGTGATCCTGCTTTAAAGTTTAACGAGACCAAGAAATAAAGTTTGAAAAAACCTCAAGATGACTCTGTTTTTTCATGATTAAACAGCCTTTAGTTAATTGGAAAATGTCCATTTTATAGTGTTACAGTTAAAGACAATATATACGCTTAAATAAAACTAGAAATGTGACATGTTTACAAAACCATACAGAAAGCGACTGATAGCTGACGCAGAAGAAAGCTTTGTTACCATCCTCTTTTCTCCCACCTTAATCCTAAAGATGAAGCTGGCCCTCCTGACCAGCTCCTTCAGCCTCCTGTCTGCTGCTGAAATTCTCCAGGAGATTCAATAAAAATGGCCACGAGAGTCATAACATGTTTTAGAAATGGTACTTGACTACAAAAAACCCATAACCCAAAGACTGCTCTGCTCCTTCCTGTATCAGTGTTATGTGACCAGTTTTTATTCAACCAGGTATGAATCCACTCTGTCAGTGTTTTTCCCAGGATGTTCAGCAGTAGCAGAGTGTAAAAGTCCATCACCAGCTGTTTAGTTTTCTCTGCAATATTCTGGTATAATGCCTATAGATCACAGCATTTCTAATAGAGATCTACTAATGGATTAGATTTTGAGACTTTGAAGCCATCTAGTGGTTTGTTGTTGTACTGCAGAAAAAAGTCAGACATGTAATTAGACCAATAATGATGGAGATATTAATGTTAAAAGAAACTAGAAAATGTTTTTGCTCCTGCTTTGAGACATAAATCCTACCTGTAATAGCTATAACCTCAGACAAACAATACATAGTGATTTACACACAAAAAAGAAAATCTGTCTGCAACAGACACCTGGGTAATTTACACCTCAATACTACATTTTTAAATCTCACTTAGTCTTTTTTGAGGAACTTTATGTACATTTAATTACAATAATTTAACAGTTTGAGAGAAAAGCATGAACCATGTTGTAAAGAAAACATATTTCTGATTTTTATTTTATTTAATTATTATTATTTTCATTTACATGCCAAAATACCCTGGATTTAAAGCAGAATATCTCATTTTAATGAGAAAAAATGACACTGAAGTGAGCTGACTGCACCATAATGATGATCTGGTTGCAATATCAATTGCATTCAAATGACAGACATCTAATGTTTAAACTATATTTGCAACTATTACCTCATAATGTTTAGAAAGGGAGTTATCCATGTTTGTCTTTATTCTGACTGAAATCAGGAAAAGTTATTCGTTTTATCACATTTTTAATGTTTAACCAGCTAGCTTGTTATTTATGTACAAAATCACAGAATTTACTCAAATTTGATGGATCTTTCTAACCTTTCAAGGTGATTTTCCTCACTCAAAAAGTCCGACTTTCTAATTTTAGTCTAATTTTTTTAGTATTTGCATTATATTTCATTTATGCATATGTTTTAAGCAGTTTTCTGCTGGCACAGTTTTCAGTGCAGGTCGGGGGCTGTATCCTGCTCTGGTCTGTATGACCGGAACAGGAGCTTAGTTTGCACAGTCAGCAGTGAGTCGGACCTGTTTCTGGTACAAGTTGGACTCCGGCAGAGCTGCCCTTCATCACTGTTTCTGTTCATAGTCTTTATGGACAGAATTTCTAGCCGTAGCCAGGGCCCGGAGGGGATCTGGTTCATCGAGCCAGGACCTCTAACATACATTGGAGAGGTTTGCAGCCGAATGTGAAGCGGCTGGGATGAGGGTCATCACCGCTAAGTCTGAGCCCATGGTTCTCAACCGGGGAAAGTAGTTTGCCCTCTCTGTGTGTGGGGGGAGAGCGCCTGCCCTCCGTTGTGGCAAAGAGAGAGCTGAGCCAGAAAGCAAAGCTCTCAGCTGAAGCTGGTGGCTCATCGTTATTTTGGTTTTCAGAGAATGACTCTCTGCTCTCAGATGTTACAACAGAAGAATGAACAGAAACATTTTCAGAGAGTTTCAGAGTTGATCTGTGAACAGGTGAGCCAATAAATTAAGATGAAATTTGTCACCTCTTGGCCCTCAGTGACGGACTGAGCTGAAACATGCTCTGAAATGCTCTCAGATGTATTGTCTCACATGTCTCTGTGTGTTTACTCATAGATGTTTCTGGCATCAGATTTCCCACAATGTATCTGTTCGCACTATTAAATATCAAAGGTTTCAGCTCACGCATGATACAAGGGGCCTGAATAGCGAATCTGGTCGACATTCCTCATCTGTTAAATCAGTGAATGTCAGCATTACAGCAGTTCTTCCAGCAGAGGACACACTTTCTTTACTCATTGTAAATTAGGGCTACCACAAACAATTATTTTTATATCGCTGATGGTTTATTTTTTATCGACAAATCGGGTCATGCGTGAACTGGATGTATGACAAACATCTTAACCATCATTAGCTTTAAACTTGAAGTGTTTAAGCTATATGCTCACTAAAGATAAAGAAAATGAAGAAGATAGTTCACAAACCTTTAATGAATCATGCAACTTTTTTTCCTTAATTTGTTTATGACATTAAAACAAGACTTAAATTAATTTGACAATCTGAATTAACAGGAAAAAAAAAGAAAAGCCTGTAATTATTTTTTTTGAAAGTCTTGGGATTAATCACAATATGTATCGTACCGTGAGATATGTATCGGAATACGTATCATATCTCCAACCAATAAACACCTTTAGTAAATAATCCTACTACAGTCAGCAGCCAGGAGAGCCTGCACTGACCTGCCTACATGCCCACCTAATGTAACCTTAACAGAAAGTTCACTGTCCTTTTCAGTGAGTTATGTTGACAAAGATTCTACACTAACCTGTTACCATTGTCCAAGATACGTAAAGAGCAACATCATATTGGTATTTGTCAGTAAACAATGACACAGCTTAGCAGATACAGTAAAATTACCATAAAAGGCTTCATTTTGATCTGATTGTAAAGGGTAAAAAAAACTCTGATTATAAGCCCCAGGTCGTGGTATTAATGTTTTTATACAAAGTGCAACAGATGAATGACATTTCAAACTTTTCTATAAATAAATGCATAATTAGGAAACACAATGCATACCTGATGCTTGGTTGTGGTTTTATTCACACAGACTAAGATTTACACAAACGGTCCACTTTTTATAAACAGTTTTGGTGTGGATTCGACATTGCCATCTATTCTTGTTGTGTATAGGCCGGTCCCTACCTGAGGCGGTGCAACATGGCTGGAGTGGACTGGGAACGGTGTAAGTTACAAGATTAGCCATAAAGTTCACTATTGAGAATATACTCCAATTTGGCTGATAGCGGTCAGCAGACCACCTCTGGCCTATATAGCTCATTGATGCTATTCATTTAACTCATGCTAGTGGTTAGTCAGTTAAATAGCGTCTGCGTTCATGCAGAGCTTACTGGTCTATGTAGAGTTGGATGAAGTTGGTTGTTGTTGAGTCCGTCTATAATCCTTTTATTCGCATGTTCTGCAAACCGCAAACTGTTTTTTTTTTTTGACAACCTTATAACTTTTATACCACAACGTAAGAGCACTGGCAAACTCTGGTTTTAATTAATAGAGTAATGTTTTTTCTGCAGTTTGATTGGTTGGATTGTCAGCTTAAACCAATGTGGGCCTAATTTGATTGGACGTTGTGCAGCAGATGCCAGATCAAGTCTCGAGTAACTGCTGTGAAACTCCATGTTGACTTTTAAGTAATAAAATTCATGACTGGAGTCTGACACAAGTCCAAGTCATGTGACTTGAGACCACACCTCTGTTAAAGAGTCACCGTCTTCCTGAAAAAATGTAAATTTTTGTTGCAAGAATTTTCTACAAATCTAAAATGTTTTTATTCCAGGTGGTGTCCTCTGATTTTATTGATAATATTCACTCTGGAGGAGGCTTCTCTCTCAATGACAACTTCGTCAAGCTCATTTCCTGATGAGTTTTTCAAAGACTTTTTCAAAAGACATACATGAGATGTTGTGCACCTATGCAGATGCAAACTGTGAGTTGTTAATTTTATATGTACCGCAGTGGCATTAATTTGTCTTTATATATTTATAAAATTAATACAAGTCCTGTAGATATCTGGAAATTATACCTGAGGGTTGGGCTGACTTGTACTGATCCACAGTTCTTTTACTGATCTCGGACTTGATTTGTTTGGATTTTCCTATGAGGTCATGCAACAACGCCTTTGCATTTGAAGTCGTTCCTTCAAACACATGCACCGATGTGTCTGCGTCAAAGCAAAACTGTGTAAGGTGGCTCTCCATGATTGTAAAACCCAAGCACAAATTCAGAGTAACGGGGTTTGAAAACAGCGCTTTGAATCTTTAAATACGGCAGATGAGTAAAGATAGAACCAAAATAAACCAAGTCTTTGTTCAGGATTCAAATGTGGTCATTTACCTGTAGTCTGATTTCTACATCTGAACCTAAATGCTGATTTGAATGAACATTTGAATCAAAACCGGAGAACAACTTGTTTTTCTTTTGGTTTTCTTTGTCCGTGTCATCTTTTAGTTTAAAGTATGAAGACGTCTTTACTGGAAGACAAAATATCAGTTCAGATTCATTTTTTCTCATTTTTATAATGCAAAGAAAGTCAAAATACTCAGGGAATATTGAACTGTTTTTATTTTTTTTTTTATTTTTGTGAAAAGTGATTATTGATAAGTGGTCATTTGCTACAGCAACATGACTTGACATAAACTTGATTCTACTTTAAAGAAAGTCTTGGGTCAGGAGATTCTAGAATATGCAAGGACTAACATAGGGGTGGGCTAAGTATTTTAACTGGCTCCTCAAAGTGGTCCTCCTAATGGTGGTAATCCTTAGTAGTATTTTACAGTATTTTCCCTGCAGTTTTGATGTCTCCCCATTGAGAGCACACACCACAAATAAATTGACCTTTGTCAAATTACAGAGAGTTAATCTTCATTCATGTGGTGTTGGAAGATTTGTTGTTTTTCTGATGTTCATGGGTATTTTCTGAATCATTTTTTAGATAATTCCAACACCACATAAACACAACATTTCTCTAAGTTTGGATTTTTTCCTGAGTGACATCATCCCAATGGGCACTAAATTGAGAACAAAATCCACAGTTTTTAACTGAAAAAAAAACCATTCTGTTTAAAAATAATGTATTTCCATTTTTTTCAACAAAAATGAAAGCACATTTTTGTCCAGATTCTATGTTATTTCTTTCTTTAATGATGTGGTCTACCAAAACACTGCACACATCTGCTTCTGCTCCATGTCTTTTTGCCAAATTTTAGAACCCTTTGTGGCCCACAAGTCAAAGTTTTCCCACCACTAGGCTAACACAAAGCTCAACAACTTTCTACTGTCTTTCTTAAAAAAAAAGTTGGATAGACAATTTGTTTTTGTTTTTTTTTTTGTTTTTTTTTTACACGTTATTCTATACTTAAAATGTCCTTTCTATTGTAAAATAAACAATGAATCGTTAAATAAAAATGAATGTTTTTGTGGAAATCATAGACACACTTGACAGGTGCAGCTAATTAGTTGATTATTTAATTATCAACAGGTGTGTCTGTGAAAAGGTTAGGACAAGAAAGAAAAAAAAAGATAGAAATCTGTTTTATTTTTGCTTCTACTGTGATTATTTGTTCAAGTGTGTTGTTGATTTAAGTTTGAACTTTTTTGTTCAGTTGAAGACTTGAGAAAGCCCAGATAGTTTTAATGTATTAACTGGATTTGTTATACTGTTCTGCTTTTGAGCAGGTAAATAAAATGGGTTTTCTTGAAGGTATAAGTAACATTTTTGGGAAAAAAGGACTAAGTTGAGAGGTTTCTTAATGGAAAATTGGACATTGAGATCCATCATTTTTTTTCGTTTTATTTCCTGTAATTACATCTTCTTATTTAAAGAAATCAACATTTTTTTTAACAAATAAGGAGTATATCACAGTATATCCCTCCTCAGATCAGCAGCACTTGTGGAGAGCTGCCGCTGGTCAGGTGGATGTGGTGAGGTGTGTCCATCTGTTACTGACTTGTCTGCTGCTATAAAAGCACAGAGGTGACTCTTCTACAGCCACATTTTATCTCAGGTTATGACACAATTAAAATGGAGAAAAAGAGCAGCCCAGGACTCATTCTCTGTTATTTTCTGGCATCTGTGCTCCACTTGGAAGCAAAATTAGAAGTAATAGTTTACTTACAGAAAACTGGACAGAGCTGGGACGATGCAAGGCAAGACTGCCAACAGAATCACGTTGATATGGCTACCTGGAACACTGTAAATCTGGACGACGTCGCTGAGTGGCTTGAAGAAAACGATTATTCTGCTGTCTGGATAGGTCTACATCAAGATTCTCAGGATTTTGGTTGGAGGTGGATTAATGTAAGGTAAGTATCTTGGCATTATAGCGTTTAAAATTACTCATAAGACGCTCAGGATCTTTTTTTTTGTCTCAGAACTGGTGTAGGTCTCACAGGTGATGATGTCACACAGAGTGAAAACTGGTCAAACACGCTGGATGTTGGAGAGCTGCTTCTTGGAAAGTGCGGCGCTTTACTTTCGAACTCTAAAAAATGGGACAATAAAGTGTGTTCCTCAGACCTTCCTTATATCTGTTTTGACGATAATCTGCTGTTGATAACTGAGAACAAAACTTGGGAGGATGCTCTGAACCACTGCAGGAGCTTGTCAACATCATCTTTAAAGTATGACCTCCTGAGTTTGTCGACGTTGCAAAGTCAGGGCTACATCAGAGACAGGATCTACAAAGCCACCACCGATCAGGTTGGAGTTCATTCACTTACCCTAAAAAAAAAATAAAAAACATAAAATCAAATTTCAACTTTATTGCTTTTTACTGCAATGTGTATAACTCCTTTGTGTGCTTGTCAGGTTTGGGTAGGTCTACGTTTCTTGGGAGACAATTGGTTTTGGTCGGATGGCAGCACAGTCAGCGAACAGGACATGCTGTCAAAGTGCCCGGCCCAGTGGAAATTCTGCGGGGCTGTCTCCAAAAACGGCACAGACGAATGGATGACCAGGGACTGCTCTGAGAGAAGAAATTTCATCTGTGCTAGCACTGAAGTAGAGAACTGAACCTCCCCTGAAACACATGAACTAGACGACTGGTTATCAAAGCGTCTGTGCAACGGGAAGTTCTTTAGAAGTCGTAATGGAAGGCATAATAATGAAAATCATTTATTATTTGGAAATATTTATTTACCATTTTGAGTGTGAATCATGTCTGTTAGTTGCTGATTAGTAAAGATTAGTGACTCTGTTTGAGCCAGCTTTCAATTAGAAATGTGGTCAACTTTAATCTACGAGAACGTAAAAAAAAAACAACCTGTGTCATGACATTTGAATAAGGCATTAATGCGATTTACTTTTTGTTTTCTTAAGAAAGAGGCAAACAAATTAGCTTGGTTAAACAAACGCACAAATGGCATTTAAATGAAACTTAGGTAAGACTAGTTTCCTTACAGATACAATATGTATGTGGTTTTAGAAGACAGAACATTTCTTTAAAACCTATTTTGTTATTTCTTTTTAAATTGTTTTGATTTACTTAACCACATTTGGCACATTGTAATATAAAGTCCTCATTTTTTTGTAATGTGATAAAATTGTATATTTGAATTAAATCACAAAAAGTGTTTTCCTCATATTTTATGAAATTCAATTGTGATAGTGTGATATACAACTACATTAGTGTCTTTAATCCAACATCCACATAGCTTTTTACCAGGATTGTCTAGAGACAGGTTAATAATTTAAAATGAATAAATAAACAAATAAAAATAAATCAAATTTACAGTTTAATTATACACAAGAAGTCAAGAAAAACAGATAGCCTTGCTGTATGTGTGGGCTTTCATTACAACTATCTTGTGCCCATGCCTATATCTGGCCTTGCTTCAGTTTTAGTATCACCATACGTAATCTTCCTTATCTTCTTTAGATTGTGCTTAGTCTACAGAAGAATCAGAAGCTCTTAATTGATAAAACACCTGAAAATATGGGGATCTGCTGGCTGAGAGGACACAGCCGATGCTAGAAGAGCAGTAAGTTGCAAGAAAACAACAGGAACTCTTGTTCCAGTACTTGGGGTATTATTAAGTTACAGATATTTTACTTATATCTATTACCTTTTAAGTCAAAGTATTTAGGTTTTAATATTTCTTTGAATCCTAAAATAAAACCTCATCAAACACATTCTTAAGAAAATTGTGCTATCACAGGGCTGTCTGCCAGGCTGATGGGTATGATAGTGCTCTGACAGATGCTGCTTGGGCCCCCAGTCCAGGAACATCTGACAGAAAACCAGGTAATACCAGTACTGCTGTCAATAACCATTTCAGAGCCAGACTGTCTGTCAGATCCACCCGCTGCATTGACAGCTGACTTTCCTGTGCGTAAGTCTTGTAGGAAACTAGCAGACCAGCCAGCATCTCTAAAGCAGCTTCTTGACATCAGCGACGTATTATATGTCTGCCTTGCAGCCTTTTTCTCCAGCAACCACAAACGGGTCCCCTGACTTTGATGCCTCACCAGTCACCTATTGGGAATCTGTTGCCTTTTTGCCAAAAGATATTGTTGATTATGGCATTGGAGACTAAACCAAATCTCGGTAATTTTGGTTTAATGGTTAAATTGTTTTCTCTGGTGCTTGAATTAAATGTTTTTTTTATTTTTTATTATTAGCATTATTTTAAGAATTTAAAAAAATATATTTATTTATTTTCGTGCTTGGTAAGAACAAAAAAACAGTTAAAAGAAAGTTGCTGTGTCATTTATTCCAGATGGTAAGATAATTGAAAGGATTGTATAATTCTATCCTACATTCCATCAATAATTAAAAGTCTCTGATCACAAGAAATCAAGTAAAATATTTCTTTAATTATTTTTTAAAATTATAGAAAACTTGAAATCTATTTGGACACTGTAATTTTTAGCAAAAATGAACAAATAAATAAATAAATACAGCTTAAATTGGGTCACACGTATAACAGCGATGAAAAGCATTCCTTGCGGAACATTTTGTTCGGTCACCGTTGGTTGTCGGACACATTTCAAAGTAGGACCAAACTCGTTTCCGTTCGCTGTCAAGTGTAGAGACGAGGCAGCGAGTTTTACCATTTTTGACCCTCGGCGCTGTAAGTTATTATTTTATGTTTGTTAATTTCAAATCTGTGTCACAGAGATCCACTGCTTGTTTAAGTAAAATAACTTTTATTATAATTTTCTCCGTGTGGTGAAAAATAAGAAAGAAAACCGTGCTAGCTCTTTCTGTCTGTGTTAGCATCAATGCTTATCCTTCTAATCTTAAGTCTAGGTTATTTTAATTCATTGGTTACTTTTCTTCTTCTTTTGATACAGTTAGACATTTACGAAGATGAATGATATTCTGACACATATTTATCAAACCTTAAATTCAACATTTTACAATCACTTTAATACATATTAATCTAACAGCTTAAAGCTTTTTATTTCTGTCATCCATTTGTCTTTTGTGTTGCTTTTTCTTTTCTTCTTTTAATAACGGAAAAATAACATCCTTGTAGAACTGCACATCACTGCTCTTTTCATTTAAGGCAATTATTCTACAAAATGTGTTTAAGTAGTTTAATTAAATTGGTAACTTGGACTTGGTAAAATAAATATTATTTTTTTCTTCATCTTTACAGAGATCTGAGTTTTGTGACCAGACATCATGACACTTTTTCACTTTGGAAACTGCTTTGCCTTGGCCTACTTTCCATACTTTATAACATACAAATGCAGTGGCCTGTGAGTATAATTGAAATACTATGTGATCACACATAGATTTTTTTCCAGCAAAGAAAATATTCAGTTATAAATGAAGGATCAATGTGTTTTATTTGTTACTTGTTTAATGGCAGCCCTGCAGTAACATATGGCTGTGAGCTGTACATTCTTTAGTAATAATCTTCTTAGCATTCTCAGGTTTTGGGAGACAGTTTATGTAATCCCCTTAGATTTGTTTTGTGTTGATCATTAAGTAAACCCTTCATTTAGATAATTTTGGTGCATTTTTGTGCTTAATTTTCCAAACAACATGTCATGAACAAAATATAACTCTGAGTTTATGTGTTAAATGCTTAGCTCAGAGTATAACGCCTTCTGGAGATGCGTCCAAGCTGGTGCAACTTACTTGTTTGTCCAACTCTGCAAAGTAAGATTTCACTCAAAAATACAAAATGATTATAAATGTCTGTTCTGGGATAATAAATGTTTTTGCTGTTTTATAGATGCTTTTTCTTGCTACATTTTTTCCTACTTGGGAAGGAGGAGCAGGAGTTTATGACTTTGTCGGGGTATGTCTTTCTCTTTGTTTTGAATTATTTTTTATTCATAGTTTTCTTTTTTTATTAGTTCTTCTGATTTCAGTTTTAAATGAAGATATTTACTTCTTTTTTTATGCATGCTTAAAATACTTTTGCTGGTAATGCCCGAGGAGATCTTTGTATCTTGAGAACATGATTGATTTTTCAGAACCTTTTAAAACATGAATGATGACAAACCACAACTGCATGTATTGCAGGAGTGAAGCTGTGATGAGGAAGAATACATAATAAATCTTTATTTATTTATTTATTTTTTAGAAAGCATTGAAACAAAAACATCATGAATATTAAAGGAGGAAGGGATGGTAGAGATTAATTTGAACAGATGGTGGGATCTAGATGTAGCAACTATATTGCTAATTTTTTGTGTTAAAGGTCTGGTTGTCTGGGCTAGTAGTCAAAAGATTCTAAAATCGTCTC
>NC_050527.1:11951063-11975696 GCF_002922805.2 Oryzias melastigma
ACACCAAAAACAAACGCAAGCAGGGGAAAGATAAAATAAAACATAAACCTGGGTTACATAGACATGGGGGGGTTAGAATGATCTTGCAGCCATGAGTCTCCCGTATTTCACCCGTGTTTGCATCTGATGCAGCAAAATCACACCTGTCTCCTGTCTCTGCTCCGTAGGCTTCCAACAGTTCTATAAACATATGTATAAAAGTCATTTTTCACAACACGTTTTGACCAGGTGTGTTTTTCTCCAGGAGTTCATGAAGGCAACAGTCGACCTGGCAGACTTGTTGGGTCTCCATCTGGTAATGTCCCGCAATGCCGGAAAAGGAGAGTACAAGATCATGGTGGCTGCCATGGGCTGGGCAACGGCAGAACTTGTGATGTCAAGGTTTGTAGTAAAGTTTACTCCTGCAAATAAAAAATGACTTTCCTTAAATAAAACATGAAAACCAGGCATTTCTTTTTGTTTTGTGGCCTTTTTCAGGTGTCTTCCACTTTGGGTCGGAGCCAGAGGGATTGAGTTTGACTGGAAGTACATCCAGATGAGTTTTGACTCTAACATAAGTTTGGTAAGCAAGTGTAATGTCACCTCTTCTCTTCTTAACCATACTCTGTTCCAAGCATGGCATCACAAGAAAATGACTTAAATGAACTTAAATGGTAACATTAACTTTGACTATTATTGTTTCTTCTTCATATACTTCTTCTTCAGTCAAATATGATAGTATATTCTGTAAATATTTATATTAACTCTTACCATGTATGTGTTCATAGGTCCATTACATTACCATGGCAGCTGCAGTGTGGATGTTTACACGCTATGATCTTCCAAAGAGCTTCCGGCTGCCTGTCACGGTGCTGGTGGCTCTATGTGTCTACAAGGCCTTTTTAATGGAGTAAGTTATTTGTGTTGTTTTCTCAGAGTTAAAAACAGTAGAAAGCTGTGAATCTTTTGTTTTAAAACCAAATTAGGTTGTAAAAGTTTTTTTGTATTGTTTATCCTGGTTTGGCCCCATATTTTTTGAATAGATTTACATGTCAATATTATTATTATTCATTACGGAAACAAAAAGAGATTGATTGGATTAAAAAATTATTTGTGCTTGAACATATTTCGATAAACCACAAGAGGGCGCTAAAGCATAACTGCAACACAGACCAACTGTTCCTGTTTATTTTTTTTTTCTCTTTTTAATGATTTATGTATAGGTACCAAATAAGTTAAAAAACCAAACTTTAGAATAAAAGTAAAATGTTGGGACATTTTTTAAATGTCAATAAAAAAAACTTTCATGTGCAGATTTAATATGTTTTAACAAATATTTATTTATGAATCATTTTTGTTGTTGTTTATTTTTAATAAAAATAGATGAAACTTGAACTGAAGGGAAAAGTCTTAAATTAGGATTTAGGATAATAAAATAATAATAACCTGTAGACTTAAGCATGAAAACAGAGATGATTTTTTTGTGAGAGAATATAAAACACGTAACCTGATCTGTGTGAGAAATCCGTCTGTTAAATGACAAAACCACTTTTTGTTAATTTGTTCAATTTTTAACACCATTAGGAGCTGAAGTGGATCATGGTTTCTTTCAGATAAATAAAAGCGTGTCCTCCAGTCTTGTAACAGACGTTCTGCTGGTGTTCAGAGGATTTCTGACATGTCCCGACACTCCCAGAAACTATTTGCAGGAGTGGCAGAGTTGCTTCAGACTAATATCCAAGATAGTTAAGGCTGATTAACTCTCCTTCTCCTTCCTAGAATTGCACAAGTTCATCTGGAAAGTTTGCGTGTTTTTGTTTTCCAGCATGACTGCAGTGACATTTACACCAAACCAGTTGGGTTATTCTGCTTAGAAACAGACTCAGAGTAACCTGCTGTCCTCTGAACCTCCAGGTTGTTCGTCCACGTTTTCCTGCTGGGCAGCTGGACGGTGCTGCTGGTGAAGGCCGTGCTGACGGGTGCCATCTCTCTCGCCTCGCTGTTCCTCTTCGTCAATCTGGTTCACAGCATCTAAACGGTACCTCAGAAGATCTGGACATCGAGTTAGAAGCTGACCCCTGATGTCTGTTTCTGTAACACTATTGGATTTGGAAGAAGTTTTGGAAACAAAAAACGGTGATCTGACTACAACAAACCTGCAGCAGGTGTTTGCTTCTGTGATCAGGTTTTTGTTTTCTTTGATTGAAGATGCTGGAGAAACAACACCAGACAGTTTCCGCTGTACAATTGTGTTTGTTTGATGATAATGTGAATTTTGTATCCAAGCAAATACAAGCAAATTTAAAACATTCTTCTGTCGTAGCGTTCAGTTTACTAAAATCAACTAATTTTATCTGACGATCAATTTTTTTCCCACAAAATTACATCAATTTATTTATATTTAAATACAAATAAGACTGAGTGATTTATGGTTTTAGGACTAACTGCTGGTTCACTTCCATTTCTTTGTAACTTAAAAAAAAAACTCAGGCTGGCTGTACTGTAAAAGAACTGAAGTCCAGTTGGCATCTTAACTTCTTCATGTTGACTTAAACTTCTGTTTTTATACCCAAATAAACATCAGCGTTTTGACTAATGTGTCTGCAAATGTTTTACAAAAATGTGTTTTACCTTTACATAAACTGAACCACGTTTCACCTGAACATTTGTAGTTTTTTCCACTAGAATAGATGTGATAATATCACTATGTGAGATAAAAAAAATATAAAGAATTTAATTCAAGATCAGAGCTTTGCCTATAGAGGTGTCTATTTGGGATGGATGTTTTTTATATCATAAAATTAAGAACAAATGTTCCTTTTTTTAAATGGATTAGACCACCATGACTCTACATGTAATCTAATATGTCTTTAAAGTGTGAAAGAAAGGAAAAAGATTTATGACAATAACTATTTGGGTTTCATTTTTTCTTTGAAAAAGCAGTAAATAAATCTGAAATTTGTAGTAACAAAACAAACAAACTGTCAACTACAGTTTTATATAGATGTGATTTATGATGGTATTTGTCAGCGACTCTATCAGTTTACCCTGCAGATATGTATATTTCTAATAGCAGTACACAAGTTTAGACAGAATCCTGCAGTCAAATGTCACACCCCAGTGAAACAAACCTGAGACACACAAAAAAAATCGTTTGTGTGTAGCCGAGAAAGTTGTTATTCATTTGGTAACAAGACCCGGTTAAACATTTAGATCCAGGTGGAAGGACCAGATGCTGGAACATGATAAAGTAGGAGCCATGGGAGGACAGACTGTTCACTAAAGTGGTCCTGAACAATGATTCTGCAGGACCTCTGTGGGTTTTTCTAAGCCTTTCTCTGGTTAAAAGCTACTTTTCCAGTTTTTTCAGTCCAACCCTTGTACCCGATCGTTAGAGGAATGTCTGGTTTTGTTTGCTGAGACCAGTATTCTCCAAGCACTCAAAGGCGTTCACAGGACTGAATCATTCTTTCCACATACTGTTATTTTCCATCAATGTTTAAATCAGTAAAGCATGAATTATTATAAAATAGAAAGTTTATGACTACTTACCGGTAATTAAAATTAACATTTTTGTGTTAATCTCAGTGTTTTACGTCTGTTTTTTAAGGACACAACTTCAAAAATTTACAAAAAGTTTATTTTGGGACAAGATTCTTGTGATATAATACCCATGTTAAAGTTTAACTTTATTTGCAAAACAAATTTGATGTGAGAAATTATAGAGTGAAAGATGAAAAAAGGCAGCCAAAATGACACATTTGACATACTTTACAGCTAAAAACTGACTAAGAAATCATGTCCAGTCTCAGTTCCCTCACATCCTGAGCAACTTTTACCCACTCCACTCATGGGGTCAATCTTCTTTCCAAAGGCTTTGACAATAATAGTATACGGTTAAGTGTTATCCTACTACAGTACTTTGTTGAAATTGGTTTCCATGTCTCAGACCTAAGGAGTCCCCCAGGGGTCCATCTTAGGACCTCTTATGTTCAACGCTCACATACTTTCTCTGGGTCAGCAGACACTCTATAACACGGATAGGCAACTCCAGGCCTTGAGGGCCGCTGTGTCTGCATAATTTCCAGATATCCAAGCCCAGTCATCACTGATTACCTGGTTCAGGTGTGTCCAGCCAATTAGAACATGCCAGAACAGAGTGTGTTGGAAAACATGCAGCCCTCGAGGCCTGGAGTTGCCTATCCCTGCTCTACAGTCGCGTGTCCTACCACAGCTTCACTCACTGCAGGTTATCCCACTCAATGACTGCATCAGACAGATCACTGAGTGGATGCAGAACAAGAGTCTTTAAACAGCTCTGTCGTGTTAAAGCCTCTCGTTACAGGCCTTCTGTTGGTGCACAGAGTTTCAAATAGAAAAAAAAACATTTTTTTTTTTATTTTTAATAAACAAATCTCAACAGTTCACATTTTTGTTTTCAAAATTTTGGACGCCCTGACGATGTCCAGAATGAAAACTGTTGTTTTTAGGGCAATGTGTGACATATGGGAGTCATTTATTTATACTCTTCTCTTTTATTCTTCATTTCAAGTGATTTTTGTTATAATTAATGATTTAATGTTTAATAGTTATTTGTGTTTCTTTGTTAATATGTTTTTTCTACGAATGACCTTGTATTTAAAATATACAAAATACAAGAATTTTAACAACTTTTTAAATTTTCTATTACTTATTTGCACATTCCGGTTGATCGGTAAAAAAAGTTACAGATGTAATTACTAAATATGTTTATCAATTCAAAAATATTTTGTAAAAGACACATTTTCAGTGTGGAAATCACTCTCAAGGTCAGAACTTTATTGAAACATGCTTAACAATGTAGATTTTGTTTCCTTGCTCAACTCAGTTGCTGAGTTTCACATTCCACAAGATAAATTAATTATGATTATTAGATTAAGAGAAATGTCATTACCAACAGGCAAAACATTGTAAAGAAAAACATTTTTTAAAAAGTCACAACCAGAGTCATGTGAGCTGAGTCAAACTAAGAATTTGAAACTTACCTTGACTGGACCTTCAGGAGAACTTTGCTGGATTGAAGATGTTTTTGCATCTCTCAGCTGATCTGGACTAAAAAGCTGTGATGTGGGATTATTTTTCTGAAAAAAGGCATGAATTTCATTAAAATCTTCCAGGTATTATCTTTTTTTCAATGATCTCATCACTCCTCTCACCTTATTTATTCTTCCCCCTGAGTGCACATTTTTTCCCCCTTGGAGGGCAGAAAACCCAACAAAGCTCTCATTATTCAAACGCCACAATGAACTTCTGTGTTTGCACGTCAATGCACATGATAGCCTATGTGACACTGTATCGGGAATCACAGAAAGAAAGCAAATGACGATGGGATTTGGTCGTACCAACTCTGAGTTGTAAAAACCCCTCACACATAAAAACCTTTATGTTTTAGTCAAATTCTGTTGAGCTTACTGACTGTTCCTCAAAGTTATGACTCAAACTGTTCACTCATTTTTGTTTTATTTACATCACAAAAGCATAATGCTAAAGCTAGGTAAAGCCAGATTATGATTGTTGTAAAGAGAAAGAGGAAAAAAAGGGGTGAAAAGAAGCTCTGCCCATCCAGTGAGTGGCAAATAAAGAGGGGTTTTTGAGGAAGAGGAAACAAAAGTCTACCTTTGACAGAGAGGCAGGATCCTCACACCAGTTCCCTGAGACACGCTACCATGTCCTCCCTGGAGAACATCCAGTACCACGGCCTTCTTCTGCCCCCTGTGGCCCACACCAAGGAGAGCTTGGAGTACGCTGAGAATTTTGTTGTGAAGGACACTGATGTGTTTGCTGTTACCTATCCCAAGTCAGGTGAGTTTGTGCTGTTTTTTTTTTTTAGCTAATCCTCTGTTTTGTACCCTTGTTACACAGTTTAACAAGTTTACTTAATGGAGTTTATGGGATTTTTTTTTTAATCCCAGCTTTGTGCATAAGTGAGTCAGGCAAACAGAGCATTATACAAACATGCATGCCAGTTTTTAATGATTAAATGATTTAAAACATATAAAAGTAAACCATGAGTTTGAAGATGTGAGCTTTGGTATTGACTGGTACCACTCAATTTATGTCTATGTGTAAAAATATATCCAGAATTTAAGAGGTGTCACATGCCAGATTAAACATTTGTGTATTTTATGAACAAAATTATACTCTTCCTGTGAGCAAACAACCCTTCATCCATGTAGGCCAAACTGAACTTAAAACAGATGAACAGCCCTTTTCCTCTAAACTATTGGGTCCTAGTGCAGGACTAGAAAACGGATGCATAGTTGGATAAAATCATGCTTTTCATTAGAAAAAGATCAGGAACTCCAAACATATGAAGATTAATATGAGGCAACAATATCAAAACAAAAAAAGAAGAGGAACGCTATATTCTTGAGGTGGTTTTGGATCAAATTGGGGCACATCCTGGACAGATTATCATCTAGTCATCATGACATATTGTTGAGAAAAACAAATGTCACTTTATAAAGACCACGTTCTATAATAATGTAAAATATCCTGTCAAAAACTATTGAAAGTATGAACACAATCAGTGCAAAACACAATAAACAGTCAACTGCTAACAAAAAAATGTTCTTAAAACACTGTATTACATGAGTTAGAATCACATCCTTAATTTATATTTATGGCCAGTAAAAAGCATCAGAATAACCCCTTAAATAGTGTGACCTTGTGCTGTGTTTTTATTGCATGTCGTAACAGTCCTCTTTACACTATCAGCTTCAGAAGTTTCAGAGTTCACATAGTGACCCCCCCCTTCTTTATTACATTTCCTTTTTGGTTAAAGCAGGGAATCACAACTGCACCTCAGATGATCTCATGTTGAGGCTGTTGCAGGAGAAACAAACGGTGGAGAGAAGTTAAATAACCGAGAAATTATTACAAATTTAAAAAAATCTAAATCAGCTAGACTCTACAGAACTTTAAGGAGCCAAAACTACAACAAAGAAACCCTAATTCATGGCAAAATTCAGTAAAAAAAGATGTTTTGTATACTGTTATTTGTTGACACCAAACACAACATGTAGTTCATTTGTTTTAATAAAAATAAAAATAAATAATTATTGTAATAACAATTTAAGAAACGATTTATTAATGAATAAACATGTTGCAATATATATACAAATGCACAATTTTAAATTTTGTGCAAAACACAGTTTACTTGTGTTTAAAAATAAAATAAAAAGTACACACTTCCACTCTTATTGGTGATTTGTTATGAATAATGTAGAGTGTATTTATCTAAAACAATAATTAACATAAAAACATGAATAAAACAGTGAATTTCGCAGTTATGCCTCTAGGCTACTAAACATTTATGACTAATCTGTGGGAGGTGCATTTTTTCCGAGTGTACCTGAAGGCACCACCGGAGCAACAGCTTCTCGTCATTTAGCGGCACTGCAGGGTGGAAGTTTTTGCAGGAAAATGTCTCTTTCGAAGGAGTTTTACATTGAGTACGAGGGACTGCTGCTCCCCACGGAGACTCACTCGTTGGCGAGTGTAAAGTTTGCACAGGAATTCCACTTTAAAGACGATGATGTGATTGCAGTCACATACCCGAAGTCAGGTCAGTGTTTTTTTGTACCGCGGGATCGACAGGAGACTGTTCCTGTTGGAATTTTTAGTCATATGTTGCCTTTATCCCAGTGGACACAGTTTGCAAATTAACTTTGGGGGAAATACTTTGGAGAAAACAAGTCTGACAGCCTCTGGAAACACAACAGTTGATTTAGCACGGTCCAGTGAGCTGTGTGCGTCATAGAAATAGAAAAAAACACCCCTAAAATCCTAAAATATGCTGTTTGCAGGGCTCATGACTTGTGTTTAAGGTGGATTGTGTATTCATCCGTTTGTTGACAGCAGTCAGTTCCCACCCCAGCCTCCTAACATCACTGTGTTAGAGGTTTCATAATAGGTTTCTCACTTTATCAAGTGGATTTGAAGACCCATCTAATTCAAATAGTTTTGGGTGTTTTGAACCTGTCCCTGTGGCATTTTTATTAGGATGGAAGACATAAAAAAATGCATTTATAAGCATGTTTTTTTTCAAATAATTGTGAATCAGGAGTGAGGCTGCCATGATTAGTCGACTAATCGACTATTAAAATAGTCGACGAGTAATTTAATAGCCAGAGTCAGAGTGTAGTAAAGTTGAACAAAGTTGTGACCGTTCAGCACCAAAAAATGTACTTTTGTTATATTTAAAACTTTATCTATTTTGAAAAATAGTTCCTTTCTTTCAGATGCCGACGTCATTTGATTTAATCTTGTTTTAACACCAGAAACGAATGAAGGAAAGAAGCTGCACGATTCATTAAAAGCTTAACAAACTATCATCCTAAATGTCTTTATTTGTAGTTAGTTAAAAGCTAATGATGGTGAAGATGTTTTTTACATCTAGTTTATGCATGACTCAATTAGTCGACTAATTCGAAAAAAATTATCTTTGATTAGTCGACTATTAAAATAATTGTTTGTGGCAGCCCTAATCAGAAGCAGACAAAAAAAATGCAGAAAAACAGTGTCGTATTTCGTAATTTCGTATAAACTATTGCCACTCTGCAGAAACTATGTCCTAGAAAATGATACGCAGGGTTCCTGCGGGGTCTTAAAAGCATTCAATCTATGAATTTGAAAATAATAACTTAAAAAGTCTTACATTTTGATATGTGAGCCCTAAAATGTCAAAAAAATAATTTTCTGACCACTATTATTTTGATGAAATAGGGTGTATCCAGACTGGCAAAGTCCATTGGTTCGGATTGAGTCCACTTTATTGTTCCAGATCGAGTCCTGAAGATTGCATTTGGTCTGTATTCAGACTGCCGTCTCTATTTTACACCAAACCTTTAAAAACAAAACCACGTGACTAAAGATCTCTTCAGCCATTGGCCTGCAGTTACAAGGATGGATCAAAACACAAAATGGTAAATGCCGTATACTTTTATAGCACTTTTAATACCTTCCTCAAAGGCCCAAAGTGTTTTACAGTCACAGACCCATTCACACGCTGATGGTGGCTCTGCCGCCAAACACTGGCGGCATATTGAAACTTTTTTTTACTGATTGATTGTGAGTGTCTGTATGAAGGCCAGGTTCAACGTTTTTTACTGCTGCTTTGGTACAGCTGAGAAATGCTGCAAGACGGTTACTGGGGACGCTATGAGGTCACTAATAAGTGTTTGTGACATATAGATTGTCTGGAAAACAGTAAGAATCAATGTGGATCATGTTAAAAATTGTTTTAATGAGCTTGAATTCATCCGACCGTTTGCTTTCTCATTGTTGTGGTTTTATGACATTGTTTTTAAGAGAAATCTGTTAAGGAACTACAATACAGCTTTAAAGAGGACGTCATGGGAGCTCCCCACACGCTTCCTAAAGTTTTTACCACCAGCTACCGTGGCCGTTTTGGTTCAGGTATTTTGTTCCCGTAGTGGATCGTATTCAAGCTGAGGAGTCTAAGAGCAACCAAAGTGCAGTCCGATTGGAAACGAACCGAGACCACCTGGAAAGATGGATCCAAGAGCGATTCCTGGTCCAGGACCAGGATTCAGACTGAAACGTTGTTCCGCAATATCAGGGGAAATGACCTCTGGTTCACTTGAAGTGCACCAAATGTGTCCAATCTGAATACACACTAAATTATTTAAATAACCAGCAGGAGAATCAGTTATTATGCACCAACACGCTGAATGCCCACTGCTGGTATGAACAAAGACGAGCACTAAAGCATCACGGCTCAAGCCATAAGATAAGAGGCCACATTTTTGATCACAAAATGGGAATAAAGTTACAAAATGGGAAATAGACTGAGAAATGGGTCTTAATTTTTGATATGCATGACCTTGAAAAGGCCTAAAAAAGTCTTAAATGTAATTTGAACAAACTTGCAGGAATCCTGGACACAGGTTTTTTGATTTAGCTAAAAACATGATAATCATAATAAAAATACCACTGGAAATTATTTAAAATACATTAAAAGTTGATTGGAGTGGGTCTGTATTTCCTTGTTTCTGCAGGCACCACCTGGATGCAGGAGATCCTGCCTCTGGTGCTGAATGGAGGGGATCTGACACCAGTTCAGTCCACTGTCAACTGGGACCGTGTGCCCTGGTTGGAGGAGACCAGACTGGCAGAGGTTGTGGATAAGATGAAGTCTCCGCGTGCCATGGTTTCCCATTTTCCCTACAACCTCATGCCCTCTTCTTTTCACAGCTCTAAAGCAAAGGTAAACAAGCACAGACTTTGTCTAACGTCTTAGTCTGAACTGATGACATCACTGGAGTTGTCCCCTTGCAGGTGATCTATGTCATGAGAAACCCCAAAGACATTTTGGTGTCTTCATTCTACTTCCACCAAATGGCTGCTTTCCTTGAGAATCCAGGAACTTTTGATGAGTTCATAGACAAGTTCCTGGAAGGCAGAGGTTAGAGATTCTACACAAATGAATTCACGGGAATAAATGTCATCACTGGACTAAATAAAACAGAATCAAATCAGAAAGTGGTAGTCAAAAGATTGTAGCTTGATGTCACATGTGTCTAATCCAAAATGTGCTTTTTTTGCAGTGCTTTTTGGGAAATGGACAGACCATGTGAAGAGCTGGAAACTGGCAAAGATTGCGGACAGAATTTTATTTTTGACCTACGAAGAGATGGTTCAGGTGAAACAGCTCATATAAAAAAAAAACGTTCTTTCTGTTTCAACTACTCACTCCTATAAGTTGGGCGTGGATAAAGGTTCTTTACACCTTAACAACCTCTTAGATAAGATAAAGATTCTTTATAGATCCCAGTCTGGGAAATTTGGTTGTTGTAGCATTAGGCTCATCAACAAAACAAACAGTGAATAAGGAAAATTTGAAGTCAAATTTGCAGAAGTCTGTTCAGAAGTGTAGATCAGGAAACAGAGGGTGCTAGCAAACAACAACTTTTTATTTTATTTTTACATGACTTGGTGCATCTCCACTACAGGACCTGCCTGCAGCCATCAGGCGTATGTCGGACTTCCTGTGTCGAAATCATAGCGAGGACGCCATTCAGAAGATTGCAGAACATTGCACCTTCAAGAGCATGAAGGCCAACACCATGTCCAACTTTAGCCTGGTCCCCAAGCAATACATGGACAGCGACAAGTCTCCTTTTCTCAGGAAAGGTGAGCTCATTGGTAATCAGGACTGGGTTTTGCATCACACCTTTGTGTCCGCATCACTCTCTTGACTTGTGTTTGTCTCAGGTGTTGCTGGAGACTGGAAAAACCACTTTAACTCGGAGCAGGATGCCCGCTTCACATCAGTCATTCAGAAGGAGCTGGAGGCAGCAGGCCTGTCTTTCCCTTATAACTGAGCACACAGAAAGCACCGAAAATAATAGAATCAGAGAGAGGGAAATTCAAGGCCTGTTGAGCCATTTTGATTGATGCTAATTGGAGTTAGAGGTTCAGCATTTGGGGTTTCATGTATAGAAAAGATTCATTTTCTGCATTTGTACTCAAAACAATTCAATTGTTCTGAAACAGCATTCACCAAGACAAACAAGCAAACAAAATGAGTTTGTAAAACACCACAGAGCTGCAACTGTGCCCTGCTACACTGATCACCTCTCTGGAAGCCTTTTCCATAATCCAGGAAAGCTAAACCCCATATACACAAATAACATAGACAGTTGATGAAAGAATTTACTACATAGGACCTTGTGGTCTTTGTAGTGTTTCTGTGGTGAAGGTCTTCCACATGCAGACCGACAGTGGTGATGAAAACCTCTCAGCTGCCGTGTCTTGTTGCAGCATTTGGCTACAAAACCACTTTACAGAAGTGCCGTGCAGCAGGAAACGCATCACAGCAACACTTCAGCAGCATAAAAAGAAAAAAAGGGAGACAAAAACAGTGAAGCTAATATCTGATTTCAGCTACCCCATTTGCTGTGTGTGAATAATGACTATTTTTAATGGTGCAAATACCTTGTTTTATTAATATTAACATTTTTTTTCGTTAAAATCTTTGATGACAAATCACTTTTATAAAAATAGAATATGTGTTAACAGGAAATCACTTCAACTGAAAATAATCAGAAATATGTTTATATGACAGATGTTTAGATTTTACTGATTACACTTTTTTCTAAAGACTACTACTTGTTCCTGTGATCCCAAATCTGTGTCTGCTCACTAACTGTGTCAGTTGTGTAATCTGTGTCTACTCACTCACAACACAAATTGGCTTAACGTTAACTCAACACAAGAACAAAATTATCTCTTTAAAGATTTACAGTTCAGGGTTGAAAAGTTAAAATATTTCAAAAATTAAACCAAGAGTCAGTGTACTATTAAAACGTAATAAATTCATAATAAAATTACAGATGTGTGTCTTATTTTTTCATGATTTTGCCATTTAAATTGAAATCTGCAATGATCTTTTATTTGAACCTTATTGAACGTTGAGATTTTGTTCTGATCTGATAAACCAGTCAGTCATTTATAGGTTGACATTGGATGTGTGCCAGACAAATAAAATCCTAAACAGTCAAGGTCACACCACCCCTTGACTTTTTTATGTTGGTCTAATCATTTCTGGTATCATTTTTTTAATCTATTTCCTGCTATCTGAGTTTTAACAAGTCAAATTACTACATTGTAGTACCAAAAGTATTCACTCGACCATCCAAATGATCAGAACCAGGTGTCCTAATCACTTGGACACAGGTGTATAAAATCCAGGTTGTGTCCGAATTCCCCCCTAAACACTATATAGTGCATTCGCCATTTTAAGAGCTGTCCGAATCTACTAATTCCAAAATCGAGTGCACTGGAAATTTCCCAGAAGTCTTTGCGAAAAACTAGCTTACATCAGTGGTCACTAGATTAGCGGATACAGACCACAATGCATTGCGGTTGAACAGTTTCGAACAAATAAACGTGTTTAAATGTAATATTTGAATAAACCTACCACATTTTCACCATCAGAACACAGTGGAGTCATAAATAAACGTTGTGAAATGTTCTTTTTTATTTGTTTTTTCCCTTCATGAAATCGGTGACATCACATCTGGTCTTCAGAAAAACGAAAGAAAAATAGTGAGCATCCTGTCCGAATTACCTTTAAAATCCACTATATAGTCCCAAATGAAACAAAGATGGTGATTTTCAAATCATAACTGGATGTCACACCTACCCTACCTGACATGCACTCTTTTTTACCTACTTTGACATTTCTTTGAAAAACACTCCGTTTGAAGGCACATTTTCCTTACAATCTCACCCCTCCTACATTTCACATCTCCAAAGCTAAGATAAAAAAACAGGTCTAATGCAGCACTCATCATAAATTAGCTTCTCCTTTTACCACACCTGGGTAATCAGTGTCATAAGGACCCTTGAGCACATCGTTGTATCTCTTTATTTCATTTTCATCTGATTTTTTCAGAATGAATATGAATAAATCTCGGCCACTTCAGAGTGAAGGCAGGGTACACTTTTGAAAGTTTGTTTACTCGGGTAGTTTTCTTGTAAAAACTGCAAAGCATCGAGATAGTTGAAGGTGAATTATTTGTCGTGATGACTCCAAACATAAAAAAGAAAAGTAAAATAGTGGGTTACTTTTGATATCCAACTATCAAAACTCTCTATGTGGTTCTGCTGCTTCCAATAAGTCTACAGAACCGGAAACTGCAAAACCACGTGATTTTTTTTTTTTGTCTTGGATTCATTTAAAATGTACAAAATTCCTTGAATTGCTTATAAACGTGTGTTATGGTCCATTAGTAAGATAATTACCATGTAAATAATGACATAAAGCATATCACAATTGGAATTCAAGAACACAATTTTAAAAGAATTGATTACAAGAGTTCTACCCCATCGATGCTGCTGGAGCCTGTCCCTTGTCTGTTTCCAGGTCAGCCAGCAGAGGTCAGTCAAACATCTTTAGTTATGCTCAGTCACCAGATCAGGAGTCTGCAACTTACAACTCCTAAAGAGCTGTTTGGGTCTGTTTAATCACTGGCCAAAACCCCATAAAACCTTACATTACTCTTTGGAAGATTACAGCACTACTTTGTATTTATACCATTAATACAAACAAATATAAGTTTTTTTGTTGTTTTATTTTTGTTTTGTAAATTCCTACAAAAATAAGAGACCATGTACCATAAAGAATCCTCCCACACTGCACTAAATGTACTCAAATTAAATCATTTAAACAGCTCAAGTCTAAAAATGTCTATTGTTATATCTTACATCCACTGTTACTGACTCATGCCTGCTGTTATTCTGAATATAAACATAATGACTTCAAGGGTTTATGGTTCAATATATAAAGTATATGCAAACATGTAATGGTGGTACCCTCTGGAGACCAACTAAGTATTAGTATACAGCATAAAGTAATATATGCTGTAAATGTTTAATAATATAATAATAAACTGACAGAACTTTTTACCAATATTAACTTCAGTGTTGGAAATTTTGGCACAGTAAATTTTGTGCAGTAACCTTAGCCTTCAGTGATCTTTGAAATCACCGGTCAGTTTCCCAACCACACTGTCTGTTTACAATGGTGTAGAAATTAGACCGACATCCCATTTTTGTTCAAATTTTAATAGAAATATTTCATTACATATTTTCAATTCTTTGGCTTAAGAGAAACCTAACAAAATTGTTACCTTTTTGAAAAAGTTTAGCAGACATTTTTCACATTGTTTTGACCTCGATTTGTTTTGTGATTTATACATTTGTATTTTTGTCTCTACATGTCTTATCTTTGTTATAAAATATATATAAAAAATGAGCTAATTTTTTCATTTTTGCAGTAAAAAAATGACCAAATTTACCACTCAAAATTGACTTTTTTGAAAATATTCACGCTAATTTATTGCACAAAAACAGTTTTAAAGATAAATTATTAGAGCAAGTTACAAAGTGGTAAAAACGCTCAAATGACCCCGGACGACTAAGGATTGAAAAAGAGACTCTTGTAAATACTGTAATTTATGTCAAGAACCTATTTGAGTCTGGTTTGTTAAGAAAAAAAAGGAATAAACATATAGATTAATACAACACCTCTTTCTGGAAAATGCAAACTTGAAACGAAAAAAGTACCACTGTTAGTTTGAATTTATGTAAAGAAGCCATCATGTAGGAAAAGACATTTCAGAACATCTCTACATTTAAATAAATGTCAGTATTCTGTGCTGGGATTGTTTTTTTCATAATTTTGTGCCATAACTGTTTCTACTTAATTATTTTACTATTAAAAAATGATTACACTGCTATTATGAATTCAAGCTGAACACATATAGTAAATGCAGAAATCGTGAAATAGTTAAGATGGATATTTCTATTCATACAAGTTATCCTTAATACTGATCAAACTCAAATGTGCTATAGTGGACTTCATTCATGCTGGGTTGGGTGTGCAAACATATGTGTGTGTCTCTTGGGTGCTGACACTGCCTCAATTATGGCATGGCCTTTTGTTATCAGGGAAAAGTTTGTGCTAGTGTGTTTGTGCGTGTGTGTGTGTGTGTGTTCTAGACAATATGTCCTGGACACCCACCTCGCTGCCGCCATGTGCCCGCTGGTCCTGCCCTGGGCTGCCCACAGGATGCTAGCCAGCTTTGATGCCCTGCTCAGCAAAAAACACACTCACACACAGACATCCAACAGCTCCTCAGAAGATTGGTTAACAGTTAGATGTTTTGTGATGCTTGTGTAATCCCACTCCAACTAAAGCTGAGACAATAAAGTGTTTTTAATGAGCTATTTAATTCTGGTATGACACCATCTTTCAAATATGTGCTCCAGTGGAGTCCTTCACATTTCATCTCACTATTCCAGCTTCTCCTTATATGCAAAGTGTTTGGTATCTTTATGATTTAATTGTTTATATGCTCAAATAAAAAAAAAATATTTGGGGGAAAAACCCTTTGCTATTCACATGCAACATTGTTTTTTTATTTTTTCCCTTCTGACATAAATTGCATAGACTTGCAGAAGTTTGAGGAAATTAAAACATTTTCCTAAAAACTGGTATCATGCAAGATGGAAT
Organism: Oryzias melastigma; assembly: GCF_002922805.2. Taxonomy (NCBI): domain Eukaryota; kingdom Metazoa; phylum Chordata; class Actinopteri; order Beloniformes; family Adrianichthyidae; genus Oryzias; species Oryzias melastigma. Next base: position 11,967,127 of record NC_050527.1, read on the forward strand.
ATAGGTTTTTTAAGTTGTTTTGAAGCATGTCGTGTGTGGAAGTCTCTGTTAGAACTTCTACTGATTTATATTAACCACAATTATTGTAAAAAAAAAAGAAGCAGGAACATGTTTTGTTGGCTTCTTGTAGCTTTTGGAGTCAAGGAATAATAGTCACAGAATGAGAATTACATCATTTAATCCATTTTAGCTACAAGAAAAACATTTTTCCCCTTAAAATTTATGAAAAGTCTCTCTGAAAGGCTAAATTAGATCTAAAACACAACAAAAATCTTTGAAATCAACCCCCCCCCCAACTTAGATGCACTATTTTCCATAAGTACGATTCTCATCACACACAGCTGCCTCCAGCCTTCCCGAGGGCCATATAACGTACTGTAGACATTTGAAGATAGACCCATGATAACATACTGTTCATCACCTAAACGTCCTCTTTTACTGTCTCCATAACAGAAAGACTGACAAACCATCACTTTTGTATGAATTATGTCATGAACTAATTTTCCAGTTTGTGTTTCTGCCTGAGATCTTATCAGGTATTGCTGCTTGCTAATGCTCATGCTTTTTTAGTCTTTCTAAGAACATACAGCTCAATTTTACAGTTAAACTGGCTTTTATTTTGAAGGATGACTGTTCTTCCTTCACAGTTTAATTCCCTTGTGTAAATTTGATCTTTTTTTATTGCTGTCTGAATGTTTCTTTCACAACTGCCAAACAGATCAGGTCAAATGAATTTGCTGATACTCGAATTGTTTCAGTTTCTCAAAGGCACACATGCCCCTCAGTCACGCCCCACCCAGGGTGTCTGCGCAGTTCCAGGCCGTGGGGCAATTAGCAGTAATAGCAGGAAGCTAGTTAGTGTTATCTGTTGCCACGGCGGCCTCCACTGGCACTGACAGACCCTGGACCGGTCACGTAGAGATGCAGACAGAGAGCCTGGGAGGGGGGAGGTGGGGAGGGCTGAAAGCCCCTACGGCAAATAGCCCAAGAGGACAACTATGTCATACAACTGCTTCAGAGATGGCAGATACCAGAAACTGCTGTTGCATCTGTTTACAGTGGACAGCCTCATACAACATCTGACATTTATACACTGAATAAAATGACAGTTATAAGTTGTAAAAGTCTGCACTTTCGATTTTTCTTCGAGAGCAAACGTGGACCATTGTCTGCCGTGCGCCTGACTGTCGCTCGCGTGACGGCAGCTCCTGCCTGTAGTAGAGATGTCTCTTCATTGTTTGAGCGGCATGTCTCTCTTCCTGTATGCATGACAATAAGCACAAGCCTGGGAGTGGCGGAGTGTGTTTAGGGGTACTGCAAGGATGACGGCCGTAAGAGTAGTGCAGAAAAACGTAAGAGGATGTGGTCGGGGAGGCCCGAAAAAGACCTAACATAATAAACAACAGAAATCCCTGAATGAGACTCAGACACAACAGTCACGTAGGTTTTACCCGCTCCAGATCACGCCATCAGGCTGGCAGGAGCACGGAGCTGACAGAATATAGCCTCATTTTGTTTTATAGATTTGAGTTTTTTGTGAAAATCTGTTTGAAGTCAAGATGAATAAAAACTGTCTGTTCAATATGGAAAAAAAAAACCAAGAGTTTCTTTTAACCAAACTGACTGCTAATAACACTTTTACGACACTGCACAGTCTTTGGAAGGCCGAGGAAGACGTCCCCTTTTCTACATTAAAAAGGACTTAGAGATTACATTCCTCATTATTTTGACTTTAGCCAATCAGAATTTATAAGACATTTCTAATTCTAAATTTTTGTGAGTGGTTGGTCAACATTATCATTATTGTTATCAAACTGGTGCGTTTACATTTACACTCACTGGCCATTTTATGAGCCACACCTGCCCAACCGCTCATTAAAAAAAATTTAATCAGTCAATCACATAGCAGCAACTCAATGCATTTAAGCATGTAGGCATGGTCAAGGTACTACTACTGTAGTTCATCGAGCATCAGAATGAGGTAAAACGTTTAGAAGGAATTTTGAACATAGCATGGTTGCTGATGCCAGACGGGCTGGTCTATGTATTTAAGAAACTGCCGATCTACTGGGATTTTCACCCAAAACCCTATCTAAGGTTTACAGAGAATGGTCAGAAAAAGGCAAAATATCCAGTTCGGTGGACAGAAATGCCTTGTTGATGCCAAAGGTCAGAGGAGAAAGGCCAGACTAGTTCCAGATGATAGAAGGGCAGCAGGAACTCAAATAGCCGCTGGTTGCAACCGAGGTTTGCAGAAGAGCATCTCTGAACACACAACAAGTCAAACTTTGAGGCAGATGGACTACAGCAGCAGAAGAACAGACAGGCTATCACTCCTGTCAGCTAAGAACAGGAAGCTGAGGCTACAATTCACACAGACTTACCAAGTTGGACAATAGAAGGTTGGAATAGTGCTGCCAGGTGTGATGCCACACCCTACCCGAGTATTGTTACTGAGTATGTTCGTCTCTTTATAACCACAGTGTACCGTCTTCTGATGGCTACTTCTAGCAGGATAACGCATCATGTCCTAAAGCTGGTGACATTTCAGACTGACTTCTTGAACAATGACTCCAATGGAGTCAAATGACCTCCCCAGCCACCACATCTCAACCTAATAGATCAACTTTGGGATGTTGTGGAATGGGAGATTGGCATCATGGATGTGGAGCCGACAAACCAACTGTGCAATGCTATCAAGTCAATATGGACCAAAGTGTCTGATGAATGTTTTCAGTACCTTGTTGAATCCAGTTGAGTGTTTTTGCATTAATCAGGAAAGCCAGCAGTAACCTGGAGGTAGATTGCTTGACATGGGCGTTTCTCTTCCCATCTCAGAGCTCCAGAGTCGAATGTGTTTTACCCTTCGTCAAACGATCAGCTCCTTTCTCTGAGCTATGGCCCAAATCAAATGCTTTACTCATTCCCTGTAACAGAGATAATATATTTTACATATGTTATTTGTTTTAACCAAATCTTGAAATGCAGCATACGTTAATAGACAGTTCAAAGCTGTGTTTACATCACACTGTTATTTACACATCTCATTAAACAGACACATTTTGTCTACCATAAACTCGTTATGCTTGCATATGGACTGCAAAATTAGGTCCCCTTTTTTAATGAAACTTAGCACTTTAAGGCTCAAGATACATACTTTAAACACATTCATCATGCTCCTACTAAAATAAATTACTAAAATTGCAACATTGGATAGAATTTCATCAATGATGTGGGCTTTGCTACACCAAATTGTTGATTCAAACTCAAAGTATAAAAATAAAAGTGTTACTATTCTATCTTAAATTTGATTAGTAGATTTGTGCAATGAGTTTTAGCTCAAAAGCTGACTTATAGTCACTGTGAGTAAAAGGCTACATGAGTTATTTTGGGTTCAGCTAATTAAATTGAAATAAAACAAAACTCTGATTTGTCTTCCTTACTTCTCCCTTCCAGGATTTGTCAAATGTTTAAATATTTTTATATTTATCTGGAGATATTCTTTCCTTCATTTGAAGCTGCAGCTTTGTGAAGTATACTGATCTATCCAAATCTATTGTGAGAAAGTGATGTGTACGTGATCAAAGAAAGCGGATTACCGTACATGTTTTCGTGGGAAATCTTCTCTTTCCTTGATCATGTGCCCAAGGCAGCGGTTCAACAAAAGAAGAGGCCTCGGCCAATAGCACAAACCGAGATAAGCTCAGCTAACCACTTACGGTAACCCTGCCTGGTTACGTGCCGGTTTGCCTCCTCTTTGTTAATGAACCGTTTCGCTTTGACTTGCAAGTGTTGTTTCCTCCACTTCATCCACTTTTTTTCTATGTTTTCTTCTCCACACGCTTATTTTACTTAAAATAATTTCATTTGATTCTCTTTCCAGCCAAAATCTCTGAATGAGACATCGAGATTGTTTGGAGGAGAACATCCTCAGAGGAAATTGTAGTGAAATGTCTCAGCTAGGCTAAACACTTGCAGTCTATTGTACTGTTTAGAAATGAATTCATTCATTCATGAGATGGCATGCAAAATAAACCACAAGTCAAATAAACAGGTCTCCATTCTGCTAAAGCTTTGTATTTGTATAGCTTAGCTGGACTGTGGTCAACAACTTCCTCTTTTCACAAATACCTAAACTGAATAGTTTCAACAGAATATTGTATTTATGTCATCAATTTGTAAATACACTATTTTTTAAATGTGAAATCACATCAATGTGCATGATTTAAGTGCAAATGAAACTGAATTCTCCCCCCAAAACATGTTAACCAGACTTTGTTTAATTGCAAAAAATAACATAAAACATCCATTTCAAAAATAGCAAAGCGGTTTACACACATATGTAAAGATGCTTAATTTTAGATGTACTGTCTGCATTCCACCATCTGTCTTCCTCCTATTGTTTTTGCTGATTGTATTTTGAATTTCACTATAACACTGACAGTTCCACCAATAGTCCCACTAAATCACATAGAGGGACTTCAGATGACAGACTGATAATCAATTCAATGAGTGAGCTACAATGCTGCTTTGGCTAATTTTAGCGATAGCTTTTCTCTGAGAATGCATGTCCGGCGTGTAACCCAGGACAAATATAATAAAAAGCTTATTTCTTTCTTCAGCAGCAAAGCAAGCCAGCTTGATGCAATTTTTCCCACAAAGACTTCATTGTATCACTGTGATTTGCAGGACTTGGTTTAATTTTACAGCCCACTCTTCCAGAAAGGGTCTCAGATGAAAGACTCCCACCAAGTCTTTCATCTGAGCCTCAGTGGCGACATCAGGATTGTTTAGACTGCACATCTGCTTGAAGCGCCCTTGGCCATCTCGGCACACCATGAGCCCACGGGGTCCGGTCCACAACTTTCTAGAAGGACGTCCTTTAGAATTCTGTCTGCTCATCTTCCTGGACCTATTGGGAAAGCCTGCTTTCGTCAGACCCTTTGAAAGAGCAGCTCACAGTCTCTGATCACTATCTGCACTTGTCCTCATCTGACCAAGTCCTTAATGTCATGAGTAATTGCTCCTTGCAGCTGACCGGATCTCTTCTGTGGGTTCCTGTGTAATATGCAGACAAGATACAGTATCCCTAACCTAACCTACCCTTTGTCTAAAGATACTTTATAGGATTTTTTCTCAATAAATTGTGAATCCTCAAACAATACAACAGACACCAATCACTTGAGTTCACCCCATGTTTTTTTTCCCCTCAATTAAAAGTGAAAGAAGCTCCAAGCAGGAAGTCGTCTGCTCGACTGTGATTACGTTGAAGGTCTGCGTTGGGTGAAGGAGTCAGACCAAATACTCACCGCAGCAGCAACACACAATACACTCGAGTGGCTGTAAACAAGGCCAACAGACCGCATTGTTTGTTCACCAGTTATTTATGTGAAAACAATGGTTGGAGTAAACAGGTTTCCATGACCCCAGGCCATCTCTCTTTGGGTTTTCTCTGTGTATATAAATATCAGGTGAATAAATTTAGCTGAAGCTATATTTGGGACAGAATAAGGATAAACAAAAATTGGTATTTCCTTGAGAGGGCAGTTTGTTGAAATTTTGGAAGAGAAGTTCCTCAAATGTTAGAAACAGCTCAGTTCGGTGGTGGAAGAGTGTCGGCCCTGAGACTGGAGGGCTGTGAGTTCAAATCACAAAGATTTGATACATTGGAGCCAATGTCTCCCTACTTGACAATCAGCATTAAGGGGGCTGGACTGGTGGGTAAAACCTCTAAATGGTTTATGAGGGCAGCTGTGTCTGCAGCTCACTGCTCCCGCAGGGGATGGGTCAAATGCGGACAACAAATTTTGTGTGAAAACTAAAGGGACTTTTTTAATAGTACATGTTTTTACCTATTTGGTGTATTCAAAGGTTTTACACTTGAGACAAACTACAAGTCAACAGTGCAGCAGCAGCCCCAGCACAGACCAAACCTAGGACTACACAAGTTGGACTCGAAATAGGTCAAAGCTTTCACCGTGGCTTCCTAATCACCTGCCGCCATTTTGAAACCCATCAACAGTGATTAGTCCAATTCGGTCTAAGCCACGTTTTTAGAGGAACTACTGTCGCCAATCATGAGTAAGCTTGTTTGACGTCCACATCCCTTCCACTGAAAGCAGCTCTGGAGAATCTGTCAATAAAGCATTCAAGGTGGAGGCCAGGGGACACCACAAGCTTTTAATGAGGCATCTGATTGGTCAGTTTATAACTTGAATAACAGGGAATGAAGAAATTAGAATTAGAAACAAGATGCTAAGTTGAAGGCATTAGAACAAGAATGGTTATTCTGAAAATTAAAATGACTGACTAAAATATCTATTGTATCTATTGTAATATCTATTGTCTATTGAGTAAAATACAGAATCAATATTTATAAAATGTGCATTCTAAATGTGCTCTACCATTTTGTTGAGGGTTTACAAAAAACGGTTCTCATTATCTTTTAAAATTTCAGAATGAAATATTTTATCTTTTCTTCTGCAGGTGTAATTTTTGTTCTGATCTTTCTGTCTTCTTATTTCTCCATATCCATAACAAAAAAGCACACATTATTGCTCTTGCTTTCATTAAATTGTCACCATTAGAGTTTATATAAGTTTTGTTAGAAATAAAAAAACATCTAAAAAATATTAATAAATTTGTATCCTGAAAAGCTAAGTTACATTTTATTTTGAATTCAAATTGCAAGATGGATATGAAAGAGTTAAAGTTAGCCTCAGTTGGGAGTTTGATGCTCCTGCTGTTGAGGTTAAACTGATAAGGCTAGATTCAACGCACTAGAATAGCTGTCAAAACGAGAGACAGAGAGCCTTCATAAGGACTTAGGTTACATAAACCAAATGATCTGATCTTCATTGTGCTGCAAAAGGGAAATCTTCATGTCCTGCAGAGGTTAAATGAACACAAAAAGAAAGAGTTCTGTGTTAATAGCATAGAAATGAGAAAAAAATCAGTGTTGGAGAACAGAACCCTGTAGAACACCAGAAAAAGTAAGAGCTGGGTTCCCTCCTCTTATGGGGTACTTTAAATGTTTTCCTTCACATCTGTGATTTAAGGCAATTGAGAACTGTGCTCAGTTCACACAGCACAAATGAGTTGATTTGAGGGCTGTAGGAAGATCAAACAGTTTGAAAGCAGATGATTACTCAACATCTTTAGCCATGCGAAGAGATTCCACATCAGAGAATGTCCACTTCTAAAACCAGGCCGGTCGATATCAAGGAAGTTGTTTAGCGACAGGAAATGATAACTTTGGTTGACTACTGCTGCTTGTTTAAGGGCCTTGGCTAGAACTGGAAGAAGAAAGACTGACTGGCTTTTAATTTCCCACAGGGAAGATTTGAGAGTGAATCTGACCCAGACTTATTAAATCCATGTGGTTAGGAAAGTGCCAACAGTGTCAATGATTTGTGTTATTGCTGGGGTTGGCTTTAAAAATCTTTAAGTGAACTAACAAATACATGTAGACGGAAATGTCTAATTTAGCTCCAAGAGGGATTGAAAATTCAAGAAAATTAAAATTTTTCTGAACTTTTATAATCATGGACTTTTAATCAGTTCTGATTGGAACTTAGAAATTATAGGAATACGCTTTAAAGTAACAAAATGCAACTGTTGTGTTGTCTCTGTCCTAACATGTAAATAGTCCACACACACATTCGGACCCATCAGCGGGCTCCAGCGCAGCGCTGTCTGTGTTTAAACTCTATCTACTGCCAGTCTGGATGCTACAGATAAACAATGCAGTGACTGAGTGGCGACACCGTTTTATCTGCTCTGTGAAATGATACAAATAAATACACACATGGGTAAATAAATACAGTAACTTGTGTCTGTTTACAGCAGAAAGATTCATCATATTTGTACTATATATATTTTATTTAAGATTTTATTAAAAAGTAATTACAAAAAAAACTTAAAGGGACGTCAAAGAATACAATGTAAACTCACCTTACTATTATTTTTCTTTCATGTTTTAACAATATTCCACCTTCCTTTTTCAGACTAAGCAGATTTGATAACAGTCTAAGTTTACAAGCAGGACAAACGAGTATTTTCCAGAAAAAGATGACATCTGTCCCAGAAGTCACAAACAAAGCATACGTTGGACTGAAGCTAAAACAGGAAAGGAAAATTATAATCTATAGAACAATATAAAAGTTTTATTTTTTGGCTCCGTGTAGCTACCCCACAAAAATAGCTTTAAATGTTAAACATTTATTGTAGTTTTGGTTAAATAAACAAGAATGCAGGGTCATGAGTTCAGAAGGACACGCTCACAAACACACAGGTTTGTGTTGTTCACTCAGAGTACAAAGTTAAGGGTGTGTCTGGTTCTGTCACAAGAGTCGCTCTCTTTCTCGGGCTGTCTCTGACTCCTTCCTGTCTGTCTCTTCAGCTGACCCATTGTTGGTTCCATCAGTCTCCGTGTTGTTGGTCTTCGTCTGTGGACGATGTTTGGAGCATCATTTGGCTGAAAGGCAAGAACTGGACACCAACAAACTAGAGCTGCATATTCTGCAAAAAAATACAATTTATTGCTAATTTGTTAAAAAAAAAAAGTGGCT
>NC_050527.1:11975842-11983439 GCF_002922805.2 Oryzias melastigma
CTCGGGCTGTCTCTGACTCCTTCCTGTCTGTCTCTTCAGCTGACCCGTTGTTGGTTCCATCAGTCTCCGTGTTGTTGGTCTTCGTCTGTGGACGATGTTTGGAGCATCATTTGGCTGAAAGGCAAGAACTGGACACCAACAAACTAGAGCTGCATTTTCTGCAAAAAAATACAATTTATTGCTAATTTGTTAAAAAAAAAGTGGCTATTGAGGCTGAAATACTGAACTGTCTTTACATGTAACATTGTAAAATATGTCAAAAGAAAACTGTTGAAGCAAAGATCCCAGATCCTCCTGATGGGTCTGGAGTCAGAAAACCTTAAAGTGAGTGTAATCAAAATCATTCATTCATTCATTCATCTTCTTGGGCTCAGTGGGCTAGGTGAAGGGCTGTCACACAGAAGCCTTGGGTTCGATTTCCAGGGTTGTCCACTGATCTCCACCCAGATTGGGTACTTAGGCAAGACCCTTGATGCTGCAAACTAAGAATATTTTCTTTAAATGTTCTTTCTCCTACCATCAACATGTCCTCAATAAACTAAAAAAATAGAAATTTTGAATGAATGCTATGATTATACTCATAAAAACAAAAACAACAACATGAAAACAGAATATCAATTGAATCCTTTTTAAAGTTTCTGATTTTAAATATTTAAGATGTGACTTTGCACTCAAATGGACTCCAAAAACCCCCACAGCAAAAAAGAACTGAAACACCTCTTCTCTGACAGCGTCTTTATCCACTGGGATGTCTCTGCGTTCAGACTCATGTTTGTAGAATCCAGGTATTAACATTAAGACAACAACTTGGATCTGCAAGAAAATTTCTTGGAAGCACAAAAATAAGAAAAAAAAAAGAATAAAATCCTGAAAGTTTAATAAGTTGTGATGTTTTTTAGAAGATAAGAAATAGAGCAAAAACATGCAATGTCTTCTATGCACAAGTCTCCTTTAAATAGACACTGACATGACCAATGAAATTTACTTCCAATAATACATTTCTCGGGTAAAATCAACAATCCTTCCATTAATTAGACTCTTGGGTCTGTACAAAAGTGCAGCATCAGCTGTCTTGTGTTGCATTGTGTCACGATGATCTATCACACGGAAAACAAATATGATGCAGAGCTGCTGTCAGTGTGTGTCCACCCTCGTTAATGTTCCTCATTATAAGCACACTCCGATCTAATGAGCCATAATAACGCCTCCTGATAAACAACTGATAGGGAACCCCTTTGGGTCTGCCAGCCTTTGACTGGCTGCTGCATGTTGGTGCGGATGCAGTGATAGGCTATCAAAGCGACTGTGGGAGGGGCCGGCTGGCTGCTGGCCAATAGAAGTGATAGGACCCCCAGGAATAAAACATGACTGGCAATGGGAATTATATGATGAAAGGGTGTAGGCGAATGCAAGGGTTTGAGTTGTTTAAGTAAAATACAGTTTTAATAGCCTATATTAAAAAAAAAAAAAAAGTATATATATTTTTTTGTTATTATATAGAACATTAATAATATCTAAGCACTTTTTAGACTTTCCAAGTCTCCTATCCACTATTAGGCTTTCATCTACAATAAAAAACAAGTTAGGTTGAGGAAACAAATATCACGTGACCATGCTCTTCAATGTCCAGATTAAATGCATGTTTCTGAAGTGCTTAAATGCTACTTTTAGCTCACAGTCAACACCTTTAACTGATGATGTTTTTTTGATCAGTCGTCTGCACTCAGATCATAGAGATGTCTGATTAGAAACTCTTTTGTGTGTGAGTTCTGGCAGGAGAACATCTTCGTGAAATTAATCAAATACAAATCTGACCACTGAATTGAACATATTTTTTATCAAATTTTTCAACAAATATTTTGGAGCTAAAAACATTCAAATCTAAGCCTAAATGTTGACATACTACTTACCTTTCCAAACATTGAATTAAGATAATATATTTTTTCATAATCGTGTTTCAAAAGTTGAGAAAAATTATCATAGCTTTATTATTTTCCTTGAGTGCCTGAAACTTTGGTGATGTCTACTGGAGGCACGGCACAAACCACTTTTTCTACAGTTTAGAAAGCATTGTCTAGCGAGGAATGTGACCTTTTTAAATGAGAGGAAAAACGATTGAATGATAAAAATATCTTTCCTCATCTCCCCTCTCCCTGGAGGCCCGAGTCCCCTGCTTTCATCCGCTAGCCTAGAGGGAGCCGGGTGAAATGGGTGGGTGGTGGGTTGGGGTTGGGGGGATAAAGAAGCGCTAACAATACACCCACACAAAGTTTGTTGTTTTAAAAATTTAACACCAAGATAATTTGCACAAAAGTTGGGTTTAATGGTAAAAATCTGGAGTTAAAAAACCCAAGAAAGCTTTGTCAAGATTCTGTCATCACCTCCCTTTTTCCTCCATGATTGACCCACAGTTACTAAGCTGCAGGGATGTAAGAAAGGCTGGGAGATGAGAGTCTCCCCCCCCCACCCATCCTCATTTCCTGTCATTTCATCTGCTCTGGTGTCTCTATATAACCTCTGACTCAATCCTTCTTTCACTCTCGGTGTGGTTGTGAGGGTAGATGACAGCAGTCATTCATTGAGATTTACTTGTATCAGATCATATATCTGCAATATTGAACATCAACACTTAGATTTTTAGCTTTGTTACCAGTTGCTTACAGGTGAACATGTTGAAGCAATCCCCTCTCATCCTGAGAATGGCCTTGCTACTACTGCAGGTGTTCAGCACAGGTAAGAGATTACGACGACTGAAGCTGTGGTGCTACATACGCTTGTTTTCCAGTCTTTTTAAATATTTAATTATTTTCAGCCCCAAGTAATTGCCTGACGACTTAAAAATAATTGTAAAAATGTTAGAAATATTTTCTTTGCATGTTAAAAAAAGAAGATGTGATTCAGAAGGGAAAAAAGACAATATGATAACTGATTTTTTACAATAAGAGACTTTTTTTCTGGAAAGACAGATAAAGTTATTGAGTATTTTTAAATCCACTTTGGACCTTTTCATTTTAAAAACAATTCTCTCCTACTCGTCTTCTAGATGCAAAGATGGACATCATCACCAGTAAGCAAGACTTTAAAGTTGGAGAAGAAATATTGTTGCTGTGTAAAGGTGAGTTATAACCAAAAGATACACCAAAATACAAATAATGTAAACAATAAATAAATAAATAAATAAATACAAATATCACTCTGGTCTCCTGCAGCTGGAGGAGAAGGAGATATCACATGGCTGAAAGATGGGGAGGATGTCGATGAAGAAATTGTGAAAAAAGTGGATGAGACCTCCTCCAAAGTGGTCATCAAAGAAGCCTCCCTGGAGGATGCAGGGCGGTACACCTGCAAATGTGACTATGACAACGGACACCAAGATGACACCCAAGTAACTCTTTATGTTTACGGTAAGAAGCAACTGCTCACACAAGATTTCTAAATGATCTGTTTTATTGGAGAATATGAAGTCTAAAATGATTTAATATATTTTATTAATCAATTGCATGAAAAGTAATCATTTTTACTTTACTACCAGAGGGTCCATCATTTGGTAGCACAACCACCTACCACGAGTTTCTAGAAGGTACAGATGGGAATGTACCATGTCTGGTGACTGGGAAGCCAGCAGTTGATGTCCAGTGGTTTAGAGACAAACAAGAAATCCCCTCAAGTGGTAGGAGAATTTTTGAATTACTATTCTAGATTTTGTAAAGCCAGAAACAAAACAAATCAGAATTTGTTTTTTCAGGGCTTAGTCGTCTCCGAAAGACTCCTGATAACACACTCCATATTGGAAAAGTGAGGCGAGAAGATGCTGGGATGTACGTGTGTTACGCCCATATTAGAGGACGGCCAATGTCCAACCAGCTCCTTGTTTCTGTTGTTGTCAATGGTTAGTTCCAGCATAAATACAATCCATAAGTTTGATTCCAACAGGATGTGTTCACGTGTTCCTATTTTAAATTGTTCTGCAGCTCCTCCGACAGTGCGTCTGAGAGAAGAGGTGCAGAAAGTGATAGCAGGGCCTGAAACAAATGTCTCTTTGTTGTGTTTGGTGGACGGTCTACCGAAACCCGTCATCAACTGGACCCTGTAAGATTTGCTCCTGTGCACCACATACACAATAGTACCAGGAAAAATATCTTCACATACAATGTAGTACCGGATCGTGTAACTTTAGATTTTCATTTTGAGTAAAACATATTTTACAACTTATTTTATTTTTTAGTTTTTAAAATTGCCAAGATGCCTTAAAAATTCTAGGCAAACAATTGCTGTCTTAGAAAATGCCTTTTTTGGAGTTTTTTTCTTTTTAAACATGTATTCAAAATGAATATCATTATTATTAAAAGTGTCTTTATTTAATATTATTTTGCATTTCTAGGCCGGTGACCTTCGACCCCTCCCATCATCGTTTTAACTCCGATCGCAGTCAGCTGACCATAAACTCTGTAGTCAGAGCAGATTTTGGAGAGTACATCTGCACTGCAACCAACAAGATAGCGGAGAACAGCGCCACATTCATGCTCCATGTCTTTGGTGAGTATTCCTGATATATTATTGTTTTTTATGGCTATATGTTGTGCTAATGTGTCTTTGTTGTGGCTGTGTTTCATTTCAGAGGCTCCAGAAGTGTTTGTTTCAGCAGATCAGCACCATGTGTCTCAAGGAGAGAGTGTGTCCGTGTCCTGTAATGTGTCCGGTCATCCTGAGCCCGAGCTGCACTGGCTCAACAAGCCAAATGGACAAACACTGGTAAGAATGCAGGAAATCACACGCTCAGCAAACTGAGCTCTGCAAATATGCATGTTTCAACCAATAAGCAATATTCAAAATGAGGGCCGTCAACATTTGCTGCCTTGTGTTAGGATTTGACTTCAGGCCGTGTCAGTGTTGTGGACGGCGTGTTGGAAATTGATGATATGATGCCCTCTGATGGTGGACTCTACTCCTGCATGGCCGTCAGCTCCTCTGGAAATGCATCAAGAGATGTTGCAATATACAGTTAGTTTATCTCTATTACTATTTCAGGAGGATATAAAGGCTTTATAAAAGTTTCTGATGTGATATATATACATTTTTTTTATTTCTTGACCTACAGCTCAGCCTGGACCCTTTCATTATCTGTCTGTCTCTCCGGGTCCAACCTCTGTGCTCTTCTCGCTCAAAACTCTCCCGGTCAATGGAGGAGCACCAATCAAGAGTTTTGTTCTGCAGTGGAAGCAAAATTCAGAAGAAAAGTGGAGTGAAATGATGATTCCAGTATCAGGTCTGGTCTTTTTTGTTTTATCAAACATCAGTAACCAACATCTTCATTTTTTGCATCTTCTACAGTGACTGATTTGTGGATTTTTGCAGATCCCCTAACTATCACCAACCTGAAGCCATACACAGACTACACAGTCCGTCTGGCTGCCTTGAATGTAGTAGGAACGGGTCCCTTCTCAGAAGAAAGCAGTGTACGCACTCAAGGAATACGTACGTTCAAATTATTAATACAATATTTTAGTGTAAATATATTTGTATTTTCTTTACCACTGAAAGAATCAATGCCAATAATTTAAAAGTATCCTCGTGCAAGTAAAGCCTTTCTGCTTGTATGATTATCATCTTTCATAAAAACTAAACTACATTTCCATGCCTCTTCCATCATCGCCGCTCCACTTGACTCCATATAACCTCATATCATCCATTCTTAGGAGGTAAAGTGTAGAATTTGTATTTATTTATTTATTTTCAATGATTGTATCTAATTGGAATAGTTTGTTGTTGATTTTTTCTTTTTTTTGGTTACATTTTTTTTTATTGTTTTTTTCTGCAGGTGAACCAGACAGCCCAGTGGTGTCTGCTGAGGAAATAAAAATCGATGGCAACACCTTCTCTGTTCCTGTGAAGCAGAGTGATGATGGTGGATCCCCCCTGCTGCATTTTCAAGTTAGATACAAACAGGTGAGATTCAGTTAATATCTTACATTTTCTTTTTGCCGAAATTGCAGTTAATTTTGTATCTTCCTGATTTTTTTTTTTTTTTTCTTCAGGATGCCGAAGTAGATGAGTGGAAAGAGATACAACTTCAGCCTGATACAAACTCTGTCACACTCAAAGATTTGGCTTTTGGATCAGACTATCAACTGGAAATCACAGCAGTCAATGCCAATGGTTCATCCATGCCGGCCACATTCAACTTTACTATTGCGGAGAGGCCTGGTATGCTATCCACCATATCATGGCCTTATATCAAATTGACATTTATATGTTTGTAAAGCTTTCATTTGTGCTCTTCTTTTCTTTTTCCTTCAAAGTAAGCAACAACCTGACCAAAGGAAGTGTGGTCGGCATTGTCATGGTGATCTTCCTGGTGGTGTTTCTGGTTGTGGATGCCACCTGTTGCTATAGAAACCGCTGTGGGCTTCTCATGTCTATCTCTGTGAAACTTTTTGGACAAAAGATTCCAGGTCTCAAAATGCTCGATGGGGAGGATGGAGCCACTAAAGGGTAACAGACGCTCCTCCAAAAAGTCTGATTCACATTTTCATCATCATGTTCCAGACATTCTTCTGTCATCTGGTTGCAGAGAAGTGAATCTCAAAGGCATCGCCACACCGAGAGGAAGCTTGCAGAACTCGGGAGGTCAAACACTTCGCCACGAAGGGGATCAACTCACAGAGGTCACTTGTGACAAAGCTCCACTCACCAAACATGAGTGAGTTCATTCTCATATAAACTGTGTAACAAATGTTATAGTATTTAAAAGCAGAAGCTCTTATCAATATTGTTGTTGATTATATATATTTTTTGCAAACATTTTTTTTTTCCCGTTGCAGGAAAACACAGATCTCCACTGTTGATGCATGAGGTGAAACCTGAAAAGGTGAACAGCAAAAACTGATGAAACTGCAGAGAGAGGAGAAAAAGTCGAGCAAATAAAGCCACAAGGATGATCGCACAAAGACACACGAGAAAACGGTGTGTTACATCTGGGTTCATCCAGGCTTCTGCGCTGTCAAACGAAGACACCAGAGACTTTGTGAGGTTTTTGATTTTGGAGAGAATTGATGTTACAGGGTAAAAATTTTGGGTTTTTTTTCTCTCAAATGTGCAATTTAATAAGTGTGTGTTTATCGCAAACAAAGCAGAAAAAGGTGAAAAAATGGCAGCCTTTTTAAATTTCCATGTTATTCAAGTCTGTTTTCTTTGTAATCACATTTGTTTTTCCATTATGGCAGCTCCAGTGTTAGCTACAGGTGACTCCATAACTGCTCCTTTACTGCAAAACACCAAATCTTATGTAAGCTTATGTAAGTATTTATTGAAATGCTGCTGACTGGATGTGTTTTTTAGTTTTTGTTAACTATTTTCATCTCATTGTATGGCACAAATAACTTAACAAGTACCGCTGCTGTGGAGCACTTCTTTAATGGCCTTTTTAATACATGATTTGTAAATGCTAATAATCATTGGACTTTTTACACACTTAACAATGTATATAAGTTATTTTTGAATTTCTATGCAAACTGTTAGGCATATTTTTTACACCCTAGAAAAAATAACTTCCTTTTTCTGTAGCTTTCCTTTTTTTCTCTAGTTCAAAGACATGTTG
>NC_050527.1:11983580-11998035 GCF_002922805.2 Oryzias melastigma
CTATGCAAACTGTTAGGCGTATTTTTTACACCCTAGAAAAAATAACTTCCTTTTTCTGTAGCTTTCCTTTTTTCTCTAGTTCAAAGACATGTTGGGGATCCCTCAACTACACCAGTGGCTGTTTTGACATTGTTCTATTTAAAACTGTACATGGTTGTTTATACACATTTTTGGTATTTGTATTTTATAAAAGTGGAAAACAGCTTTCTGAGTTTTTATTTTGCTCTAAATGTGAATGTTTTTAGCAGCTTTTCTGGCCCAATAAATGAAATAAATACAGGTAGATTTTTTTTTCTCTACGTACAGTATAAATACAAAAGCACTGCAGCTCTAACAAGAAACAATGAAATAAAAAAAAGAGAACGATCTGCTGCCTGCAGCATTATCTAACAGGAACCACCCAATTCTCCAGACCTGAATTCAATGATGGCACATCTGGGACATCATCTCTCGCCTTGGTCCAGGTGTGGGAGGAGATCCTCCAGGAGATCGTCCACCGCCTCATCCAAATCTTACCCAGGTGCTACAGGGAAGTCATAGGGCACTTGGAGGCCACACCCACTACTGAGCCACATTTTAACTTGTTTCAAAACATTCTATCCCAGTTGGATCAGCCTGTGTTTTTCCACTTTATTTTGACCATGATTCTACATCCAGACCTCCTTAGGCTAATACATTAAATTTCTATTAAAATTGTTTGTGTGGTTGTGTTGTCAGTATATGTAAAGAATAAAGTATTTAAATTAATATTTTACTTGTTTATGTAGGATGTATTTTTGCAGGGTTCCTAATATATATTTTTAGCAGTGTACCTCGTTTTTTATTTAATTTAACTTGCTCAAACATAAAACTATTTCTCAAAATCAAGTGCTATCTTTAGGCCAAACTCTGCATCTCTTTTAATGTATTTTAAGTAGCTGGTACTGTTAATTTCTTTCTTTTTTTAATCTTGTTTTCAACACTGTTCCAAAAATAGATTGGTTGTTTGACATCGATCTGCTATTCCATCCTAAAATAATCTTTTAACACAAAACTGGCCCAATTTATTCTTAATTGAAATGCCTTACATGACGTCACTTCCTCACCTCACGCGGCTGGTCTCTGTGCCGCCCGGTGGAAACGCCCCCCTGCAGCTGACGCATTCACGCTGACAAGAAGCACATGACTAGCCGTGTTTACACCTGCATTGTTACTCTGACTCTCTTCGTACAGTCAGTCAACAACCACTCTCCTGGTAAGAGACTGTTTCTTGGTGGGGTTTCGGTAGACGCTGACGTTCAATCAAACGCCGCTGCCAGACCGGGATTCAAAGAGGGCAAGCGGCTTCCGTATCGACGTCTTTTCGACTAGCATGCTAGCGTGTGTCAGTTGGTTAGCTCGTTATACCAGCATGACCACTCAGTCCAGTTAAAAGTCACGAGTAAATAGTGTTCTCGCCCTATTGGGACACAAGTCCAACAGTTATCCTGAAAGGCGTGTTGTATAACTTTCTACATTTGCGATGAAACGCTTCACCGTGGTAGCCGCCTGCCTCCTTCATAGAAAATTTACCAATTAGAGTCAGAAAATCATGTGACAGCTGCACGAAGTTATTTTATACACACTGCGACATTTTCCAGTTAATATGGGGGTTTTGTCTTTGTGTTTGCTGCTTTGAAACCACCCAACACAAAACAGGAAACCATCAGTTGGTTTTACTTCAGCTTTTAGCCATTTAAATAATAAACTCTTTGTGGGGCAGTGCCAGCTAAATGAATGGGATATTTGTGCCATTGCATTACCGGGTTTGTTCTGTGGAATTATTGAAAACTTGGTGGAAATATTTAGGAGATTTCCATGCAAATATGATCAATACTGGCCCACTGTGATGATAACGGTGTTTTATAACGTTCTTGTAGCATTTTTCTCACAATGAGGGACATAGATAAAGAAAATTAAAATTGCATTTCAGAGTTTTTCTTTACTTAAATTGTTGTGAATCAATAGCAGACGCTACAATCTCAGATTTTTTTATGCTGGCTAAAAATGGCATAATCATAATTAAAAGACCACTGGGAACACTTTGAGCATAGATCAAATGAGGATTGGAGTGAGTCTTTAACATTAATATGAAGTTCAGATCTGAAGTTTTTTTTTTACAAAATAATTTGAGGTTTTGAAACTTTCTGTTCTCAGGAGAAAAAAGACAAACATTTGCGACTGGCTCCAGAAAGCCGGCCCTCTAGCTGTCCACTATGGACAACACAGACGTAGAACGTAAGTCTATTTTCTTCTCTATTTATTTGTGTTGCATCGCTGCTTACCTTTCTCTAACAGTTCTTTCACTTTTCTCTCCAGAGGTGACTCTGGCCCTGCTCGATGCAGCCAACGACAAGGACCCAGCAGTCCAGGAGCAGGTCAGGAAGTCTGTGTTGACTTTGGGAAAACAGCAGCCAGACCGAGTGTTGGCTATGTGTCAAGATTATCTTCTAAAACACCCTAAGGTAAAATTCTGCAATGCAACATCATCATAGATCATCATCTATTTCAGCAAACAAACTTATGATCAAAGCTTTATCCAAGAACTTTATAGCAGTACATGATTGTCAAATATCTTTTAAATGTTGTTTTTTGGTCATTTTAGCTCTAAAATAATAATTTATTCTGAAAATATTTACCTCCACATTACACATAACAACAACAAAAAAACTCAATCAAGTGATCAGATACCTTTTTTTAATTTGATTTTAAGAACACTGGCTAGTCAAAGTCCACTCATTTCAGACTTAATCAACATTTAATTTAATCTTTGCTTGGAAATATTCCCTTTGCTCTGTGTTTTAAAGCTTATATGTTACTGAAGTGCTGCATACATATGCAGGATCGCTTCAATAACAAGTTGAATCATTTTTCATGTTGGCAGCTACTCAGAAATTTACATGCATTAACAGTTTGATAGCTGCTAGTTGAACAGCTCAATAATGTATGTTGAGTGCCTCACCTTGACAGAAAAAATAAACAGAGGTGTAGAAATGTCAGCAATATCAGCAGTTCGTCCAACCTCATGATTCTCATTTACCCTCACATGCACTGTGAGCTGTAAGATCATATAAATACAGTTTTATGTCAGTTTAATTAAACACCGCTGGACTCCAATGAAGAAGTGGAATCCTCATCAGAAACCTGAGTGTCGCAGCAAAGGGTCTGAATACTGATTATGACTATGGGAGTTTGCAGACATTTTGAAACCTGTTTTTTTTTTTCCTGACAAGAGGGGACTCTCAGTGTGCATTATTGAGGAATTAAATTAACTCTACTGATTTTGGCAAATTGATTAAATGATGCAAAGAGAAGCATTTAAAGGGGTCTGAATATTTTTGTGCCCACTGTACATTAACATCTCTGTTTTTGAGTTCATGTATGCATTACTGCTATTGTTTTACCACATGAATGTTTGAATATTAAGGGAAGAACATGCCTGATATTCAGGATGTGAATACAATCAACTGGGTACGGAAGCCAAAAACGGCCTGCCTTACTTTTTTTTTAATCGTTTTCTTGTTATAACAAGATCCACCATCTTGTTATAACAAGAAAACAAGTTCATTTTCCCGTTATAATGAGATAATCAAGAAGGGAGAATGAAGCGTCTCCCTCCAGCTCTCAGAGACACCGAGACTTTACCTGTTTGAAAACACTCCATAAATGTTGTTTTTAGTCTATGTTTTATGTATTAGTGGATCTATGCTCTTTAAACATCTTAATTCAGTCTCATGCACCAGCTCCTCTCTTAAGTTCCCCCAAAACCCTGAAGAAACATTGACAGATTGACAGAGAGCTGCAGAGAGTTTCTGCATGGTGCGTTCACTCAGATCCGGACATCAGCAGCAAAACAAAGCAGTTTATCAGATAATAATCAAATGATTAAATAGTGTTGACTTTTTTTCTGAAAAACAGCTCTGTTTCCCTGAGGATTGTATAAACAAAGACAAAAGCATAAAAACGGATTTAGTTGGGCCGAGTGGCTTTTTGGGGCATCTCATGTCCGGAGTTCATTGAACGCATCATGCTCAGATTCTCGTCTGCGCTGTGATCTGTCAATCAACCTGTTCTGAGGTTTGGGGAAATAAAGGGAGTAGTGCTGGTTGATCACAAAACCACAAAATAAATCATCACAAAATAAATAGACTTAAAACAGATTAAGTCTCTGCATCTTCGTGCGGGAAAGGGCGTGCGGGACGCTTCCTTCTTCATTATTGATTATGTCGTTGTCACGAGAAAAAAGAAAAATGTGTTCTCGGGAAAGCAAACTTCGTTTTCTTGTTATAACGAGTTATTATCTCGTTTTCTCAAGAATACGAAGTTCGTTTTCTCGTGATAACGACATATTATCTTGCAATCACGAGAAAAAAAAAAAAGGCAGGCAGTTTTCGGCTTCCGTAGCTGTGTCATCTCAGCTGAAATACTGGGGTTCATTAGTGAAAAATGATTTTTGATTGTTTATGTTGGGCTTTATGTTGACAGTTTTTCTCCATTGTCCATCTCTTTTGTGTATTTTAGTCGTACCCTTTTCAAAGTTTGAAATAAAAGTTAAAAAAAAGAGCTCATGCTCTGCAGAAATGCTTCACTTTAAAGCACGCTCAGACAGTTACTAATCCAGCAATTATCTGTTGATCTCTGTTGAGAGGAATTGACTTGTGACACATCCATGATGCAACACTATGTGTTTAAAATCTAGTTGTTGAAGACTCAAAGAAATAGCACAGCAAAGGAAAAGTTTAGCCCTTTTCTTTATGACCCTAAATTTTTTTGCTGGTATGTCTTTAGTTGATGCTGCATTTGTCCTCAAAAATGTCTTTTCATTGTTTTCTTTGTAGTTGGTGGTGATTCACAGAGTTGTTATACTTCAAACCATTGAGCTGATAGTGAGCACCAGGATCGAGGACATCAATGCTTCTAGAATCAAGAGCATCATCTCACTGGCCTCTGATGAAATGACCAGATCAAAGGTATTGTTATTTTCTTTTTTTGTCAGTTTACTATTAAACATAAATTTACAAATTCAATTTAAAAAATGAAGTTAACTTGGTTTTCTTTTTGTTCGTGATCCAGGAGGTCATACCTGACTGGCAGCAGGCTGCAAGTAACATATTAGTAGCTGTCGGAAACAAATACATCAATGACATCATGGAGGAAATATTGAGCAAGTTCCAGCCAGGAGTTCTACCTCATTTCTTCGTCGTCCAAACATTGGCCAACCTCTCTGACTCAAACGGTAGGAGCAGCTACCTGGAAAAACTAAGATGGAGGAAATGCAGTGAATTACTGTATGCACAAATGCAACAGCTATGTGTGAAGGGAAAATCTAAGCCTTTTATTTACTTAGTGGGCATTTTTTTAATATAATCAAGTACCAAAAATGCTGGGTTTTTTTCTTTTTGGAAGGATTTAGTACAATCATTACCATATTACCTTGTGATAAAAAGCTAACCTGCTGCTCTTCAGTTTTAAACTAAAAGATTAAAAAGCCATCCTGAAGCTTCTGCTTCTGGTGGTTACAGGAAGTGTCATGTGCCTGAAGAGAGTGCCTCTTTGTGAGTGATCTCAGAGGAACTGAACACTGAAAGCTGAAAACAAAGAGCTGTCTGGAGTGTTTATGTTCCTCTTTGGGTCTCCAGCCATTCAGGTGTTACTGTGTGAATGTTCCTGACCTAAACAATGACATTAGGTTCTGCTTTACTGACATTTTTGGTCGTATAGAGATTGCATAAAACATACATGTAGAATTCAGCTGAATGTTTAAATACAGGACCTATTTAAACCAAATATATTTGTGGTGTATGTTGTAATTTTTAAAAGCAGAAAGTGGTAAACAGATTGTGTGCTCTTGTTCCGTAGTTTATGGGATGGTACCATTCCTGAATGCTATTCTGGGCACCATGTTACCCATGCTGGGTATAGCCAAACAAGACAACATGAAGTGGGTCTTTTCTTCTGGTACGCACCACAACAAACCTGCTCTTTACAGTATTAACTTCAGATTTTTATTTCCTTTCTAACTCTTTCTTTTTGGTCTGACCTTGTGCTTTTTCTCCATTCTCTGCTTCCAGCTCTGTGTCATTTCAGCGACAGCATTTTAGAGTACTTGGCCAACCTTGACAAGGCTCCAGACCCCACTGTGAGAAAGGACACATTCTGCAGTGAGATCTATGCTGCCTATGACATTCTCTTCAATAACTGGATCCAGAGCAGAGAGCCAAAGGTGAGAGAGGTCTGGACTGAGCAAAGCGCTCAGAACTGTAGCAGGAGTAACAAGTAACCCCTTAGACAATGATACCACTCTGTGGATGAAATGAGATCCCACAGTGGTCTCTGAAAAAGACAAAAGTAATCAAATAAATTAAACTTCAGTCAGTAAAAGTCAATAATTGACTGTTAAAATATGGAAACTCACTGCATGTTTGAAGAAACCATAACTTTTGCCAATAATCCTTTCATTGGTTTTAATAATTATGCTGAACAACCGTTCAGATTTTTTTTTCTTCAGTCAATTTTTCTTTGTATTACAGAGTATTATGGCCAATTTAAAAACACAAAATGTTTTCATTTACGACTTTAAAGTTGTAAATTTACGAGGAAAAAATTTTGTAACTCTTAAATTACGAGAATAAAGTTGTATATATCTGACGTTAAAAGTCATAGGCAACATTTCTGACTTCTCTCCTTGTAAATTTACATGTATTGAAGTTTTTAATTTATTACTTTAGAAGTTGTAAATCTATTACTTTAAAACATATACATTTACAAGGAAAAAGTCGTAAATTTACTACTTTAAATCTCGTACTATTATAAATTTTTTGGCCCTAATACTCTGTCGTATCTTTGGTATTTTCATCATTTTGAGGTTATTTCAATGATGACTCTTTGTTTTTTCTCTCATCAACAAAGGGGCACCAACAATTTTATTTACATACAAACATAAATTGACTGATTAAGAAATCATGGAAGTGAGTATGTTTAGGCAAGCACAAAGACAGTGAGGCCAGATTTGCAGAATATTTACTTTTTTTTTTTAATCAAGCTAAACTCCAATGCAATAGAAGCAGTTTCAACGCGTCAAGCCCCAGTTTGATCTCCACCTTGTCTGTTAGCAACTTAGCTGTCGTCACAGGTCAGTGACTGTGCAGCACGTCAGCGTTCGTTTGTCATGTCTGTCTCTTCACATCCTGCCCGTCTTCGTGTCTCTTCCAGCTCAGACTGACGGTGGCTGAAGCTGTTGGCTCAATGTGTCACCTGATGCCCAGTGATAAACTGGAGGAGCAAATTCCCAAGATCATCCCCACCATCACGAGTCTGTACAAGAAGAACAACGAGCACTACGTCATAAGCAAGGTACATGTAGTGCACGTTTACCAGGGCCCAAACCTGTTTGTTATTGAAAGGATTTGTTATTGCTTTTTCTTGACAGAGATTCCTGTTTGTCAGATTGAGTGCTGTAACACAATTCATATCTTTGATGTCATCAGAGTTTGTGCCAGGTCATTGATGCGTCGGTCAACATGGGCAGCAGGGTGCTGGAGACACAACTCGATGGTCTTCTCTTTGTGCTTCATCAGCAGGTATGCTTTAAACCCATAACAAATAAAAAATCACAGGGTTTTACATGAATTGACCACAAATATGGACATGGACATGGCATGTCTGTGCCACTGTAAAATGATTACACAAATCAACCATAAAAATATCAATATATTTGTGAGATTTAGACTACACATGTTTATCTTAAAAAAAACAACATTATTATTGGTAACTGCTCTATTTTAACACATTTGCTGTAATTGCATTTAATGTAATGTTATGTAGAATTGTGAGGCCACTTTTATCTACAGCATTTACATCAATTTTTGTAGAATTATCTTTTACTAATCAACTATAAAAAATATTTTAGTAAAAAAATAAAATAGTTTTTATTTATGCATAAAGTACGTGAGGTTACATAAATAATTTTTGATAAATAGTTGTTTCTGATTTGTGTGTTTTTAAAAAAAGTCACACTAAGTTGTATTTTGTTTTACCTGATTGTCTCCCGTCTCGATGAGATTCTTTGTCACAGTACAGCTGACTGATGGGATCCTTTAATATTTACTTTGTCCCGCTCAGGTTTGTTCCCCTGTTGATTACAATGATCCACCTACTGTCAAAAACCACAATGAAATCCTGCGCAGTTTCAGTTTGCTCGGTAAGCAACTTCTGTTCCTCTTTGAAGACTGATGTAAATGTAAAGCTCTGTGCTGAACATTTATACTTCAGCTCACTTGCTGAGTCACATTTGCAGTAATGAGATCATGCATTAGAGTGTCAGACCAGATCTCCTCACTAGACAAAGATGACCGTCACAAGCTTCTGTTTCTCACATTTGACTTCTCCCTGTGCTGTTCTTTCAGTGAACTCTTTCCCAGACCGGCTGGTCATGTTTGTTCTGCAGAAGCTGGAGAACAGTAATGAGCGCAGCAGGATGGGCTCCCTGGCTGTGCTTCGTCACCTGATTAACTCATCCAGTGAGGGGAACTTCTCCCTATTTCAGACACTTACGCTCTTAGTTTTCACATCATCTATTTCATTTTGAACTAAAATATGTTGCAGCTGCTACAATGGAGAGCAAAAAGCTGCTCATTCTGGCCAGCATCAGACAGCCAATGGCAGACCACAGTAATAAGGTACCACCTTCTCACTTAAATCTCTGCATGGAGATCTATTATTTATTGCTTTTTCATCTTTATCTTTTCAATGCTCACAGTCTTTTTTGCTGTTGCTTCTAAGGTTAAAAAGCGTGTGGTGCAAGTAATCAGTGCCATGGCACATCACGGATACCTGGAGTTAGAGGGAGGGGAGTTATTGGTTCGATTCATCGTTCAAAACTGTGCTTTGCCCGACACAAATCAGGTAAGCAATTTAGCTCATTTATAACACTATTTCCTCGACTTACTTAGAATTGGAGCAAATTTTTGGGCGGCCGTTGGTCTGTTGAAATAAAACAAGTTTGTTTAAAAATTGGATTCTGTTTTAAGTAATATGTAGCTTTTTTGCAATAATTTTGCTAGTTTTATTTTCAGGAGTCAAAGTTAGTTACCAGTTAGGATTGGGGCTCTTTTTGCAGCTATTAATGTTTTTTTCAAATATGTAAGAAATAAAAAAAGTTTTGCTGTCGTCATTATTTAAAGTAAATGCTATTTCCACTCTATTTGTGTCTGCAGCGAAGCCAAAGACCAACTGATCCAGAGGAAGTGACTAATGAGGCTCTGAGGACAATGTGTGACAACACTCTTCATCTCCTGACTACCACTGTCGGACGACTAGCTGACGTGAATCTCCTCTTCTCATTGCAGTCTGACAACAGTTTTTAAAAAGTTTCTGACATTTACCCTTATATTTTGGAAGGTTCTTTGGCCCAAGCTCCTATATTACCTGACTCCCTCCCAGTTCAGCAACGCCACCACTCCTCTCTGTAAGAGCCTCATCGTGCTGGGCAGCAAGAAGAAAACCAACCAGGAGCCCAGCTTCAACATAGACTTCAAACAGGAAGGTTGGTGGAACACTTTGTGGATCTGGATTCTCTTAAGTGAAAACAGTCAGATTAGTTATGGATGTAGAATAAATAATTTAACAGTTAATCCAGGTTCACTTAATCATTTTCATGCCACACGTGTATTCTGCCTCTCTACAGTCAATCTTCCAACTCCTCAAACTCTCATGATCAGACTGCTGGTAAGCATTCGAGCAGTTTTCTAGTTTCCCTGTTAGCTAAACACCAAATGTGCAGCTAAACTATCTGTTTTCCTATCAGCAGAGTAGAATAAATGTGTTTAACTTTGAAAGTCTAATCAAGTATGTGGTTAAAGGTTATTTTAGGGATCAAATATCCCAGATATCATGAAGTAGTATTCTTTAATGATTGTAGTTAATTAGATTTTAATCGTTAGTTGTAAAGCATTAATAAATGCTGATTATTATAGTAATTATTGTTTTTATAATTCATTTACATCTGAAAGAGGGGAGTATTAAATGTAATTTTAGTTATATTTCATACTGATTCATTTATTTGCTAAAAATAATTGTGAAGTGGTTCTGTATTTATTCGCTTCCGTCTGTTTGTGTTCTCCTTTGGGATGTTGTATTCTAGGTCAACGCAGCATTTCCATTTAACAGCAGAGGTCATGGCGCTCCGTCCCTCTCACTCCTCCAGGTCCTCAGCATCAACATACACCCCAACACAGAAACTCTGTGGGAGAAGGAGATACCGCCTCTGCTTGCAGTGCTGGAGGGTAGAAAAAGGCTTTATTCTGACGTGGTTAATTTCTTCAAAGTAAAGCTGGAGTTATCCTGGAACTGCTTCTTGCTGATTCCTAAAAATGTTCTACTTTTAACAGAGTCAACGGCAGAAAGTCTGGATAAGAAGCAGTGGGATGAGAAGATGCTTAAGGTCTGATTATTTTTAATCTTCATGTTGTTTTCTGAGCTAAAAGTGTTAGTAGATGACAATCACACAATAATGTTTTCCTTTTTGGTTTTTCTTTGAATAAATGTAACCATGTAAAGGTTCTTTTGCAAAACAGAAATGGAGCCAGCCCTTAATCTGAAGATATGTTTCTATGAGTCAGCAGTGTAAACCTTTGTGAAATATTCTACAGCTCTTGTCGGAAACCCTGGCAGCGATTGAGAATGAAAAATGGGCGTGTTCGCTGGCCGCCGAGGCCACAAAATACCTCTCTACCTACAACAACGCCCAAGAGGAAAAGGTAGGAGTCGTCTTGAATCTAACACCTGCATTTTCCTGTTCAAAAAGTGCAACATGAATAGAAGTTAACTTGTTTTTCTAATGAACTATTTTTTTTCTTCACTAAAACTCTGATTGATGAATTGCAAACAAAAGCATTAATTCTTAGTTCAGTGAATCTTTTTGCAAGATGAGGATTTTTGGTGAGAACCAAAGAATCCCTTCAGTAAAGTCCTTTGGGTTCTTTTTTTCGTAGAGTTTCCTGTATCGTTGTATCGGAGTGACACTGCAGCAGTGTTTCAACAAGGAGTTTGTGAAAAAACAGCTCCAGGAAATCCTCCTTACAGCACGACACAATGACGCCGTGGAAAGAGAGGTTTGTGACTCGCAAAGACAAAACAAGCAATCTCCAACTGCTTGTATTGTGTTTTTTCTTTAATGCGTACTCTTTCATTTCTGTTTTCTGTGGGGATCAGGGAGTGGCAATGGGCATCGGTCTGTGCGCCAACAGCCATTTAGAGGGAACCCTAGCTAAGCTGGAGGAGTTTGGGAAATCGGACGCCTTTAAGAAGTCGCCAAGTATTTTCAACCTGCTCAAAGTACTGCATAGAATTTCTCTCACAAAACTCTACATTTTAGTTTTTTAGATTGCAAAACTGTATATATTTTTTTTGTTTTGTTTGTTGACGTTTGTTAGTAAAACCTTTGCCTTTTTTGTGCTGTAGGATCGCAATGAAGTTGAGGTGGAGAAGGTGAAAAGCACTTTGATCCTGTGCTACGGACAGGTGGCTCTGAACGCACCTCCAGAAACCATACTGAACCGCATCGATCAAGACATTCTGCGCTGTATCAGCAAACACTTCAATACCAAGGTATTAAGCATGTCATCAGAAATGAGCACGTTTTCTGTCTAAGACATTCAAAACATGATGCATCTTTTTATCTTCTAAACTGCATCTTCTCTTGAGATCTAGCAGAGGGATATTTTTTTCTATTTATTTTATTTTAGCAACTGCTGAAGAGTTTTATTTCAGCAAACATGACATCCATTGTGGTTGTAGTAAAATCCTATTTTTACATCTTAACATTGCAAGATCCCTACTGGAGCCTCGTGACCTGTGTGCATTTTTGACTTAATCTTGTTAAAGCTTGTTATCCCGAAGGAACGCTGAGATTTTGTCGCTCCCTTTAAGCTTTTGGAGTTCAGCCGTTTGAAGCGAACCATGTCATCAAGTCAGCATCCTGCAAACATTATCATGTGACTGGGATTTGTGTTACTCCACCAATAAATAAATAAATGTCACAAGCAGCTAATTTCCCACATTTTTATGGAGTGAGGTTGTTTCTTTAAATTTAGCATCACATTTGATGGTAATCTTACATGTGAAATATAATTTTGATTGCAAACAAGCTTATTATCACCTCTTTTTTTATACAGGTTCTGGGGATTAAAGTAGAGACAAAGGTATTGTCACAGGAACGACGGGGCTCTTTAGTTTAGTTTATTTCTTGTATTATTACGTATTTCTTGGGGTTATTTTCATTCTTCTCTTTTTGTGCTTACAGACTTTCCTGAAAGTTTTTATGTTCCAAATGCAGCTTCTGTTTTGGTTTTCTTTAGCTGTAATTAGAGGCTCATTTTCAGCTCATTTGCATCCATGTTGAGGTTTCCACAATGAAAACATTTAGCATAATAATTCTAGTTTATTCTGTTCAACCAAAAAGCTTTTGGACATTTGAACTATTACATAAAGCTATGAGATGCTCACAGGAACATAAGAAAAAGCTGTAAAGATCCATCAAAGTTTGACCAAAAGTCCAAATGTTTTACCAAAACATGCAAACATTTAGCATTATCCAAACCAATCTACACACTTTGTTTCCACTTGTGACCTGATGAACATCAACTTACATCTTTAATCAAGAGTTTTTGTTTTTAGGGACACTGAATATTTAAGAATTGTATTCTCTTTTGTACACATTACCATCAAAACATCTCTATCTCAGATTTTAAATGTAAAGCAAGAGCATTTAAAAAGTTACTTTTCAGAAAAGATGGCTTCGAAAAGTTCCAATAAGAACCTCTGACTCCACAAAATCAAAGACAAACTATTGTAGAGTAGCTACACTAGCTAAATGTCGAAATGTCAGCTTTACAGACTTTATTCAATTTTATAAGAAACATATAACTTTTTATTAAATCTATGAGGCAGCCTTGTATTTTTGTGTGTGAGATGTTTTGGATGGTTTTTGTGAGAAGCTGCATTTACATAAAGACTTTTGCTCTGTTCTAAAGCAGACTGAAGTCCTGTTTTAATAGATCCTTCACTCTCAGATCAGCTCTGATGGAACTTTCACTTTTGAGTTCTACTTTTCTCTTTTTAATGTACTTTTGTCTCTTTAGAATTGTGATATATATATTTTTGCTAATCTGCTTCCCAGTGCTCCAATTTTTTAAAATGTTTTTACTAATTTCTAACTGGGTTCTTCTCTTCAGGCTTATGTGGTTCTTTGTAAACCGGAATGTGCAGGTGGTTTGTGGCTGTACTTTTCCTTCAATCTCACTCTTGATTTGAAACTTCTCTCCATCCGTAGGCATGGAAGATCAATCTGCATTTTTCTACATTTGGGATTGATTTAAACTGTTGATCTTGATCTATGTTTCTGCTTTGGAGAATCTGTCTGACACATTTGGAGAAGCGCTTCCCACTTCAATCACATTTTTAAAAAAAAAGTTTCCTATTTCTGTTACTTATTTTTATTTGTGCCTCCATTTCTGCCTGTTTGTGTTTCTCTCATCCAGGACTTGACAATGAAACTCAGTTTGATCCAAAGTGTTGGGTTGATAGCCAAAGCAATCAGCGTGTGTGTCATGAAGCAAGGCTACGTCTTCTCTCGAAAGCAGGAGCTCATCTCTGTTATGCTGGTCAGTGTTATGATGGAAATCCAACTTTGTAATTTTCCTTTAACTTCTGTCTGACTGGTATCATCTATGCTGATCAGGATTTCATCAAGTCTGAGCACACAGACTCACTGAGGACTCCAGTACGTCACCTGGTGATGAGCACCTGTTCCAACCTCATGTATCCTTTACTACAATGCTTTCATTTGTGCAAAAGGAATATTTTTAATGAAAAAAACAAGTTTTTAATGCTTGATTTGATTTGGTGGTATGTGAAGGCACAAAGCTTTCACAAAGTTAAGAGTGTCATATTTTTAAAATATCTACATTGAGTGATCAGCTTCACACCAACCATTGCTGGACTTTTTTCCATTGTTTATCTTTGACCATGAGCACTTCAGGACTCTGGAACCAGCGCTGACGGAGAACGAGAGCTTTGATTTGCTAAAGGTGTGCGTTAACAGTGTGTTTTCACTGCCACCTGAAACACACACGCCAGAAAAAATCAAAGATGAGGACTTACTAGACCCCAAGCAGAGACAGGTGAGCTAAAACACACAGATATGTGACTTAATCTGTGGATCTAGCAGCGAGTGAAACCAGGGGGAAGCAGTCCTGCTTTAGTTAATTCTTGACTGTGTGAGCCACACCTCATTTCAAGAAGTTGCCAAATCTAAATTTGCCAATGTTAACCTGTAAAATTGTTGAAATTGTCTGCACAGGCCCTCTACAAAGACACTCTGGCTGCACTGCAGGAGCTGCTGAAGAGCGTACTGGCCAGAGATCCCACACCTGACGGT
>NC_050527.1:11998091-12005227 GCF_002922805.2 Oryzias melastigma
AAGAAGTTGCCAAATCCAAATTTGCCCATGTTAACCCGTAAAACTGTTGAAATTGTCTGCACAGGCCCTCTACAAAGACACGCTGGCTGCACTGCAGGAGCTGCTGAAGAGCGTACTGGCCAGAGATCCCACACCTGACGGTCTGCAGAATGTCTTTAAGGTGAGACTTAATCATGTCTTATGTTTACTTTGATCCCATATATTTTGGTGCCACGTACATTTTACCCTTTTTTTATTATACATAAAAATCACTTTAGTTGTCAGCAGATTCAGGTGAGATGTGTATGCACTGCAAAAACTGAATCCTAAATTCAAAATACCCTTTTTTTCAAGAAAAATATCCTCATCTTGCAAAAAAAAAAATATGTTTTTCTATAGCAAAATAAATAGCAGTTTTTGTTAAAATAAGAATTCTTTGGAAGAACATTTTTCTTACCCCATTGGCAGATCGTTTTGCTTATTTTAAAAAAAACTTTTAAACTGTAAGAATTTTTGACTCATTTCTACGGACCTGTTTTTGCAGTGAGCTGCAGCTGAAATTCTTCTCATGCTTTTTAGTAAATGCATACATTTGTAATGTGCATATTTATGCTTTTTCTTGTTGTATTGAGTTAGTTTTATGAGACCATGTGTTGTGTTCTTGCAGCACATTGAAACGTGGCTGAGCTCTGGGCGGGACCATGAGAGGGAGAGAGCCATCACAGTCACCGCTCACATACTAGCTTACTTTCTGGACAACCTGAACGTTAAGGTCAGAGATCCTCCATCTCTGAGCATCCAAACTCTGAAGTCTGCTTGGTGACTAGCATTAGCATTGACATGCGTTGTGTGTCGCATTTTTGTGTTGGTTTGTCCAGAACATGGTATCCTTTCATAACGTTGGAGCGTTGTTGGGTCGACTTTCTCCTCGATGTTCTGATCCTCTTCCTGCCATCCGTGCTGCTGCTATCGACTGCATTTACTCCCTGCTTTACATCCAGCTGCGATATGAAGGTACACATTTATGTGAAAAAATGTACACAAAGATACTGACTTCAGTCTGTTATATTAGGGGTAAGAAGTTAGCAGATCTGTGTGCTCATTTCAGACTTTATTTTTATTTAAATGTCTTTTTTTGTAGGGTTCTCCTTGGATTATAAAGACGAGGCCGTTGAAAGTCTGCTGCCCTTTAAGGATCAGCTAGAAAACCCTGACCATTCTGTTCTTTACAAGACCTGTTCAGATCTTACCAAGGTGAATGCAGAACCACTCCAAAATGTCCGAAATGTTCAACTGTGTCCCCCTAAACATGCAGACTGTAAATACTGTCTTCTCAGGTGATGAGCAAGCGTCTGCCTCAGCAGCAGCTGACCACGCTGGTCTTCATGTTGTTTGAAGGGCTGGTCGACACTCAAACCAACTGCTGCCGGGCTTCATCCGTCATTCTCAATACTCTGCTGAAGAACAGAGGAGGTGGACTGCAAGATCTGGTAAAGTTTCCTCTAAACACACACGCATGTGTATGCTAATAAAGCCCTTTAGGTTAACCGTTTGTCATGATGTGTGCTGTAGGTCCCAGAGATGCTGGAGGTGCTTCACGTGCGTCTGCAAAACATCACAGAGGAACAAGTGAGTAATATTTTACCATGTCTACACATTTAGTTTAGGAATTTAATTTAGGAATGGTCAAAATGAACTTAACAAGTGTTCTACATAAACAACAATAAAATCAAAAATGTTCTGTTTTGATTTTTCAGGTGAGAGTGGCAGTGGGACAGACGGTACTGATTCTAGCATCTCAGCATCTGCAGACTGTTATCAACACACTGATTAACCAGCCGCTTCCTTATGACGGGTTTGTGTTCAAACTGTTTGTCCACTAAATGTTTCTTCTTTTTACTTTACCTTCAAGCCTCTTCCATAAATTGCAATAAATGTTTTATTTTGCTGAGCAGCTGGACCAGTGAGATGTGGATGGCTTTGGGAGCAGACCCAATAGTAGCCACTCAGATTATAGAAATAGTGATGGAGAAGCTCGTCGTCATGGCACCTTATGTTGACAAGAAGGAGATGATGATAAGGGGAGGGACTACAAAGGTGGCCACCGGTCCACCTCTGGCTGTAAGTCGTCACACTTGAAGGCTGCACTCTCTATAATAGTTAAAGGGTGATGGGACATTCCCTTCATGTTGGTATGTTCTCTGTGTTCAGATGACATGTGGTCTCAAAGAGCTCCTTCTAAACGGTCACTGCCAGGAGCCCACAGTCAGTCTGTTTCCTCGCCTCTTCTCCTGCCTCACTGTCAGACTGGGAGCAAGCGTCGGCGTCTCCGCACCTAAAGACAACAACACCAAAAACGCTGGAGCCATCCATGTAGCGGGGTAGGAACCTTGATCCCCATGTCTAGTCAAATCAGTTTGATCAAAAAAGTACTTATTTTCCCCGTCTGCTGTTTCAGGGTAGCGGCTGACGCTCTCAGAATCTTGTTGGCTCGAGTTCAGTTAGATGAAGTGTCCAAAAGGCTGGAAGAAGATAAAGCTTGGGATGCAATAAAGGAGCCAAGTACACACATTATGGGAGTGACTTTATTAGCAAGGTAACACATCTAGTGATGAGAAAAACGAACCCAAAAGCCACAAGTGAAGACGGTCAGCAATTTGTTATTTTACGTACAGGGCGATGGCGAAGCACGCTGGGCCCAGGTTACCTGCTATCATAGAGTGTCTGTGTCCGTTCCTGAACAACATTTATGAATGTCAGAGAATCACCGTCACTGCTTTCTTCTCCGAGGTGACGAGAACAGCATGTTTTCTGAGGAGCAGAAGCTGCAGAGCACTAACAACATGGTCTTCTCTTTGTGGTTCCTTCATGTCAGCTGCTGAACCACCACGTGGTGACGGAGCTGATGCTAATCGACGTGTTACTCAACAACATGATGGAGAGGGTATCAGACCCGTGCTGCACCGTTCGCATGCTGGCCGTTCGAGGGTTGGGGAACATCGCCGTGGGATCGCCTGAAAAGGTAAACGGAGACAGAGGCCCATAGAGATTCTTTAAGGTGTCGGTTCTCTCACTGCTCGGTTTCTGCTGCCAAAAGGTCAACAAATATGCCAAGGAGCTGCTGGCAGCCATGAGCTCAGGGATGGAGGAGAAGGATGATCCCGGTGGGTGAAAAGGTACTGATAACTAGTGTAAAAAAGACTCCTCAATTACAGTCACCTCCTCCTTTCTGCAGGTAAGCTGATTACCCATGAGGCCATGTCTGGACTGTCCAAGGTCCTTCAACACCTGGACGAGAAGAACATCCACCTGCTCGTAGTTTACATCTTCATGAAGATCAAACCATTCTTGGAGAGTGTAAGTCTGACTGTCAGAAAAAGTGTCATACATGTTTTTATGTTAAGTGTACTAATAGACTACTTTAAAAAATGAATCTGGAGCTTCTCCTATACAGACCTGATATCTGTGTCCTCTACTTCTTCAGGAGAATGACGACATCCGCCACGCCTCCATCCTTCTGATGGGAAACCTCTCCAAGTTTGGTTCAGGAGAGCCTGTGTTTAAAGACCAGATCCACAATGTTCTGGTCAGCCTGCTGTTACACCTGGTTGATCCAAACCCACAGGTGGTCAAGGTACAACCGAGGAAAAAATAACTACACGTTGTGCTTTCTGAGTGGGGAAACAACTCTAGTTAGCTTGCGATTCACAGCTATTACACCTGGACCGCCTAACAGGTCCTGAACCGCTGGATCCAGGTTGCTCATAACTGGATTAAAATATGCTTTAAATAATACATAAACTGTATTTAACGTATTCTTTACTACCCAAAGCACAATTTAATCCAGATTTGAGCAGTCTGGGTCCAGTGGTTTTTAGGCGGTCTAAGTGTGAAAAACACAGTAGAATGTTCCTTTAGTGCCCGAATCGGAAGCTAACATCAGCGTTGTGGAAAGCAACTGGGTTATTCATACTAGAATTCATTTTTTTGTACTTATTTATTTTGGGGGTTTTCCAGGCTTGCAAGTTTGCCATGCGAGTGTGTGCTCCTGTGGTGGGTTCAGAGCAGATCACAGCCATGTTTCAGAACCATCTCCATGAGGACAAGAGCTTGCACTACGGAGAGTTCATCAACGATCTCACCAAGTATCTGGTAAGCGGTACTCTCTGAGGATGAGCTTTAGGAAATGTACTTTGGCTAACTTTTGCTATTTTATATTTATAGAAACGAGAGCAGAATTTTTGATATTCTGTGCATGTTTTATTGGTGATAGATTCAGGATTTTCCTGGCATGCTGAACTTCTACCACATCTCAGTGATCCAGTTCTTCAAGAGTAACTGGCCTGAAGTCCGAGCAGCAGCTGCCATGTTTATAGGTACTGTAGCTCCTCCATCTGCTCCTGGAAAGCAAAAAATACTTGATGGTATTTCTTGTGATTATTTCTGTTTCTCAGAATATCAACCAGTAGCCACTTGAAGAATTTGAAGCCTCCTCTAGTCTCTTATGACATGTAAATGTGAACTTTTGTGGTCTATTGTGGTCTGATTCATTCATCTGTCATCAGGGTTTCTACTGGGCAATCTTCAACAAGAGCACTTCTCCCAACTCAACATGCCCACAGTCACAAAAGGTGACTTCACGTCCTTCAAAATAAGACATGATTTGGTGTTATTTTTTATAACTCATGCATGTGTGTTAATGTTTTTACAGGTTTAGTGCTGCTGCTTCAGGATTCAGACCCTGTGGTTCGAGTGAAGGCCGCTGAAGCCATGGGCCAATTTCACTGACTCCCCCACACACATTCTGATCTTTGGTCAGGGTTCATCATTCCACAGATCTCTTCAAGAAATGCATAGCAAAGAGCAAAACCTCCATTCCGTTTGCAAAATGTAGCCAAAACTTCAGCAAAAATTTCAACCAAACCGACCAAGAAAGAAAGTAGTCACATTAGTAGATGTTCCTTTTTCATACCAGTGAGCACTGGAAGCATGCACATAAACCTAACATTGTTTAGCCTCTTTTCACTTAACCTATGGTACTTGAATGACTTAATGGTTAACCATGTTTTGGTGACTAAGGACCGTGTTTATAGACCGTGTTTTAGGATGCAATAGATTTGTTCTAATTTTACTAAACGTGTCCAATGTTTTGTTGAAAAGAACAAAAACTAATATTTTAGAATAGATGTAGTCTCTTCAGATGTTAAATGTGCAATAATACATGAGCAGTAACAGCAAAATGGAACTCACTTGAAGTACGCCTGATCCACAATCCATCCATGCTAACAGGGTTTTAGTCTCATAACCATGAAATGAAACGGGAAACACTCTTAACTCCTACAAAACTGACTAATGTTCATAATAATCATTGACTTCCATAGCTTTGGCCTTTTCTGTGTGATTAGAGTTCCATCCTATGAAGTTTTTGCTTTTAACAGTCCAGCTTAAATAAGTGCCAAATTTCCGTTAGATTTCTTTTACTCTATTAGACTGTAGACATTTTATTCTTTATCTTGTCTCTCTAAAATTGAACAATCATGTTTCATTGTACATTTGTATGTGTGTTGTACCTCTGTAGGTATTTGTGTGACTGGTTTGTTCTAGTAAGAATGTTTATCATGTAAAGAAAAATTAAAACCTAACTAGCCATCTTCATGGGGGTTTTTGACGACCAAAATTTTCAAGGCCGCTGCACTGTCGTTTACCATTAAGAATACTTTCATATTTTTCTTTGCACTTTAAATCTCAAACTTGAGTTTCTTAAGAAAAAATGTGAAGACGTGTTCAGCTTTTAGGTCTCTATGAATCATCTCATCATTTGCTTTTAAGCACATGCATGCATGCATGTGTGCTTTATTTTGTGGGTTATGAGTTTAGGCCAAAACAATAATAATAAAATATAGCTTTCTTTTTTTTTGCCTTAATTGAGGTTAATTTCCCTTTAATTTGACCCACAGCTTTTGATGCTTTTACACTTTAATTTTTTTTTTTATTGATTGTACTCATGGTATCATTGCTATTTTTCCAACATGTTTATAGTGTAATATATGTCTATGTGTGGTTGACATGGTAATGCTATTTCTAATAACATGTGAGTTCAATTCTGCATACAAATGTTCATGTTCTGGAAAAGACTGGACAATGGAAATCTGTATTTTCAATAAAGATTTAAACTGTCATTTACCTTCAAGAATTTTTATTTGTGTGGGGGGGGTAATATTATGTTTAAGTTTGTTCTCATCCTACTCACTTTTGCCAGTCACTTAAATTTATTGTTCCCATATTTGGCTTATACCAGCAAATATTAATAAAAAAGTTTATGGTATTGTAAAGTAGCAGTTGCATTTCCTGTTGTGTCCACGTGGGGGCAGTAAAGAGCCAGGCCAAAAGAATGAGTTTCTCCTTTTGGGGAAAGAATCTACAAAAAGATCAACCAAATCTTGTTTTTCACTTTAACTGAACATCCATCAAACCATCACCATGGCATTTGTTTAACTCCCCTTTAGATGTCTTTAGTCTGCCGTACTTGTCATTTATTGTGAGAATTTGCAGCAAAGCTCTGAGTTTTTTTCTTCAAACATGTTTCATGTAACTCCTGAATAAAGTTGGGCATTGTTTATGTATTGTATGCTGTCTACAGTATTTGGCTGCAGGCGGTTATGTTCGATGAAGCCTCAGATGGATGTGCATTCTTTTCAAAGCGTGGAGAAGCTCATCAAACACTCATTACATTTAGAAATATTTTGATACAGTGTGCAGAATATAAGTGAGAAAAACGAAGTTATATTCAGGAGGCTGTTTTATTCTTTCAAATGACAATAGCAATGTTCCTTTATCTCTGATATTTATGCTATAGAGATTGCTGTCAATCATTCAAGCCATGAAGTCCGATTCATTTCAGAGGCAGGATCAGCACTTTGAGATTAGATTTTTGTTTACTCTTAACAAAGCTGTCAGTACTTTGGTTTCCATGGCGTGGATGCTGTCAGTTCTTGTAGAAATGGACATTCTGGGTTTTCCTCCAATCCGGTGACGGGACACGTTCCAGGTCAACTGCACTCAAAATGCAATTAATCCTCTAAAAAATAAAAAATAAAAACACAAAAACGTTTTATTTTTTATAACGTTATTTTATTAATGTCTTCCCAGAGAACAAT
>NC_050527.1:12005339-12009390 GCF_002922805.2 Oryzias melastigma
GTTTTCCTCCAATCCGGTGACCGGACACGTTCCAGGTCAACTGCACTCAAACTGCACTCAAAATGCAATTAATCCTCAAAAAAATGAAAAATAAAAACACACAAAAATGTTTTATTTTTTAGAATGTTATTTTATTAATGTCTTCCCAGAGAACAATCAACATTTATTTGACAGAAAGTGATTGTGAAAGCTGATAAAATCAACTTTTGGATTTCTTTTATTACAGGGAGCAAACATCCTTCCAGATGAAACCATTTCAGATGTAGATCTAGAGCATGCAGAGCGTGTAATCCTGACTTTTGTGTGTCACTCATGTCTACAGTTCCTAAATATCATTAACAGATTGAAGCTGATTAGCTGTGCCTCTTCTTTCTCCTGCGGAATTTTTTGGTAAATTTACTTACATTTGATGTTTTAGTGAAAGCATTTTATTTGTCAGAACAAAATCAGAAACAAAAGGTGAAGATTTTGATTGAAAAGTCACATTTGTGGAGTGAAAAGGGTGAACCGTGTTTTAGGGCTTTTTGATTTAGATGTTGGGGAGATGAAACCTGCAGCTTTATGGGGAGTATTCGTACTCCTCCACACTACGGCGCCCAAAGTCCATCCATCCCAGGTAATCTCTGTCCTTTATCCTGTGACTGGGGGCTGCAGCTCTGCTGGTGAGGGAGGATCTGGTCTGGAGGGAAGAGCCTGGAGAGGAAGAGGCTTGTTAGAGTGAATTTGTTTTTCTGGGGCAGTGTTCTGTAAGGTCATTGAGCTCAGCAAGTCATTGACTCAGTCAAGAAAGAGGGATGTACGCTGATGGGGGGCAGAAAGAGGTTAGGAGGTAAGTGTGAGGGAGTAATGGAAAGGGCAGGTCAGAGGACAGGATTTGAGGAAACACTAATGGAAGAGACAGGAGCGGGGCCGGGACAATGGAGAGCGGAAGCTAGAGGGAGGTGGGAAATGCCAGATGGCAGCAGACGGATATCAGGGGGAGACAAACAACAAGAACGGGACAGAGATGCCAACACAGGACGAGTATCAACCCCACGACTGCCACAGTGTCCCCCCTCTGGTTCTCCACCCACATGTTTCTGATCACTCACTTTTTCTGGAGAGGAGTCTGGCCAGCAGCTGGCTCAGGCTGTTCTGGGCTGGTTCACCTTGCAGCTGGTTGTACTGTCCTGAAGGGGGCGCAGGAGCGGAGCGGGCCTGGCGTGTGTGATTGGTTAATGGGACAGGTAGGCTTTCTGTCACAAGGGCTTTTCTTTCAGTTCTCTGAGGCAGAAACACATTTATAATTAGAAAACAATGACTTAATTTGTTTGTTTGTGTGTCTTACCATTGACTTTGAAGGCAGAGTTAGGGAGCCAGTGAAAAGAGCCGCCAGGATAACACACACGTAGATTCCTACATTCATGACTGAACACATAAAAACATAAAGTTAAAACACATCAATGTTAATTACATTTATTTCCTCTCTTCAAAATAAAATCAATCTGCAAAAGGAGCAGAGGAACTTTTTTAACTATCTATTTTTCATGTCATAAAGTTCCAGTGATTAAGAGTTTATGCACACAAGTGTTTTCTGAGTTCACATCAGATGCATCCAATTTATTTTTAATAAACATCTTCAACCAATAGATAAACTCCTTCGATAATCGCCTCAATTCTTGACATAAGTGCTGGAGCTAAGCGCTGCATTTCTTTCATTAGTTGTGATGAATGTTGTTTTCACATCGGAACATTCTTCCAGAGGAAATGTTCAATTAAAACCAACAACTTAAGTAGCCGGGAGGCTTTCAATCTGATGTAATTGAAAAAGCCCACCAGCGCAGTGTTCATATTACAGTAGAGCTCTCTTCAGACCACTCTACTCACATTTATCACTTGTTTTCTCTGGATTTACTGTATTTTTTTTATTGTATCAACATTTAGATGTCATCTAAATCCTTTATTTTAGTCTACTTTAGGTGCTAATTATCATTAATTAATCTTGTTATTTATTTAATATTACAGTACCCCTCTCTTTTGAATATTCAATAAAACTTTATTTATCCCACATCAGGGAAATTAGATTAAAATAGATTCAAAGGAAGAATACGGAGATAGTTGCTTCTTCAAATCAATGTATTAAGTTTGCTGCATCTTTTTGAATAACACGTTTCAGATGACACAGAGGGATGTAAATAGTCATTCTTTTGATGCTAATATAATTCCTAAGAGCAGCTGGTCATTGTTACTCATTTATTATTCAGTTGGCTGGTAATGATGTGGTTTTGTGAGAAAGCCTCTCCTCTCCTCAGCGCTAATGGTGACGTTTTTTTTTTTATCTTTTTTTTCAAATACAACCATTTTTTTATATTTATGACAAACACCTGATGTGAGTGCTAACCAACAATTCATTTTATTAAATCAACAAAGATTGAGACCAAAACACAGTAACTTTACGCACAGATTAGTCACCTTTATCAAATCTATACATTTTCATTTTTAGTTGTAAATTATGCTTTTTTTTTTTTAAATAAATAATGATTAACAATAGATCTTTATTTTTAATTTCTCTATGCACTATTTTAAAATTAGAATTTGAAAAATCATGATCAGTTGAATTTTTTACCAAAAGGCAGTTTGTGCAACTTTATTCTCACTGTTTGACAAGTATTTGTAGCAAAAAACACTTTTAAAAAATCCAAAAAGACTCAAAATAAAATGTTTAATTAAAATATATGTTTATCATTTTTCCATGAGATATTTAATTGAATGTCAATAAAGTGAATCAAAATAAACAAAGTGATGAATAAATCTCGTCCTACCTGCGTGTCTGGCATGGACACACTGATGTGAAGATGCTGATCTTTGCTCTGGTGCTGAGGCTGTAAATAGTGGCAGAACGAGGGTGAGCCACGCTTTATAACTACAGAGAGGAAACGGGGCGGGGCGTGGAGTGGTGGGAGGAGCTTGGTGTTGCCGCAGAAAGTCCCAGCATTGACGCCAATGGAGACGCAAACGGTGCACACAAGTGCGCCTCAGCATGCAGAAGGAGGGACGCTGGAGTGTGAGGCCTCCAGCTCCCACTCAGGACGGAGAAAGAAAAGAGGCTCCCGCACACACAGAGATTTGCGGGGTCCTGAGAGTGACATCTTGAAAAGCTCTTTGCTGGTCAGAGTGAATACATTTGTTGCTAATAAAACCTAGAACAGTGTTTTGGGTCTGACAAGTCCAGCCATTTCAGCAGGCAGCCGGCTTTCATTCTGGGAGTTGCTTTCATCTCAGGACCATTAACTTTGCATGAAGTTGTGACACACTGACTGTGAACTACGTCAGAATGCAATTAAAGAATTTTTAATAAATTGTGTGTAATAAGATTTCAGACGCAAGCACATCCAAAAGGTTCTGCCTTCTTCCCCTTAAAAACCTCAGGAGACCAAACTTTTCTCTCTTCTTCTCATTTATCACAACTTTCTTTGAATTTTGATTCTATAATCAGAGCTTCTGAAGCCTTTGCCCCAAAAAATATGTGTATGAATGCATTGATTTTTAAAAAATCTGGATAGTTTTATTTCTGAAGCCTCTATAAAAACAAAAATAACATTTTATTTTAGAGATGTCAACAAAAAAAGAGTAATATTTCTCCTATAGGAGCCCAAAGGAAGGCTGGAATCATTCAGCTTTACAGTGATTTGACTAACAGATGTGAGATCATAGTTTACCGAAGTGTTGAGAACAAGATTATTTGATGGTTTTGACAGATTTAGACTGAATAAATTTGTAATTTATAGAATGAGCTTTTAAATATTTAAAAAAAATATTGCTGCGGTTTAACAGTCAGAATACAATTAATTCCCCTTTTGACATTAATGTCTTAAAAAACTGCAGTTTTTAACTTTATATTCCATTACACTTATATTTTGAAGAAAAAGACACTATAAAATTATAAAATATTGTGTATGTTTTGGTGAATAAAAAAGTTTAGCTACACATAGACATTTACATGTACATCTGCTGACAAGTTTTTCTGTATTCTGTTTTTCTACTGCATTTTATAACTTGTCTATAAAATAAA
>NC_050527.1:12009595-12012215 GCF_002922805.2 Oryzias melastigma
TTATAAAATATTGTGTATGTTTTGGTCAATAAAAAAGTTTAGCTACACATAGACGTTTACATGTATGTCTGCTGACAAGTTTTTCTGTATTCTTTTTTTCTACTGCATTTTATAACTTGTCTATAAAATAATAATAAAAAAAACGTTTTAAATTTAAATACAATTAAAAAAATGTAAAATAAAACTTTTTGTTCTTGAAGTTCCTCTGAAGAGTGAATGAGAAGATCTTTGGATTGTTTTTTTTTCATCTGACGGAGACCAAATCCTCACTACAGACATCTCTGTTAGGAGTCAGGAAAGATGCTCAACCACCACAATGTCTGACTTCAGCTTCAGCATCAGATACATGGCTCCTGCTCTTCCTTTCATAAACAAACCTTGTATTAAAAAAAAAAAATAAAACACTTCTTTTTTATTGTCACTGTTGTGGAAATTACAATACATCACAGTTTACTTTGCTATTGTTCAAAAGTATTCCATTACCTTTCTGTAATACTCTCTCAAAATGTTAATACATCATTGTATGAGTCCTGTGTTAGTTTTTAGTACTTTCTTACCACAGAAGTGGAACATATTCCATTGGACGCTGCACAAATATGTAGCCTAAAAATCAGAAAATAACACAAAAAGAAAATTACTAGAAAGTAGTAA
This sequence comes from Oryzias melastigma, assembly GCF_002922805.2. NCBI lineage: Eukaryota > Metazoa > Chordata > Actinopteri > Beloniformes > Adrianichthyidae > Oryzias > Oryzias melastigma. Next base: position 12,010,247 of record NC_050527.1, read on the forward strand.
ATTATCTGACCTTGCAGCAAATCTTTTTTACTTAAAAAAACATCAAAATAATAATCTATATGAAAGTTTTATTTGTTGTTTTCTATGTATTGTTCGAAATAAAGGACTAACATACATACAAACAAAGTCTAGAAAGAAGGAGAATAAGCATTCAAAAAGGTAAAAAACAGCTAAAAAAACTGTTAGAATAACTCCAAACTGAATGCTTTACAGCCCAATAATAAGTATTTTTGTGCTGATTCTGAGGAAATTCAGTAGTGAGGCCACAGAGTTTTATCTATTGTGTGTCTACTTTTGAGTCTTCATTTTGGGAGTCTTCTTCTAATCACTTCATCCTGAAGGATTTCATCTCAGTAAAGCAGAGCTGGGAGTCTCTTTAGCATGATAAAGCTAAATACTCAAACAATCTGCGCGCTTTATGAAGAAATAAAAACAGCCCGTGTGCAAACTTCATTTTATCAGATTGCATTCCGTCATACATATTTAGGAACTTCGATTTAGTGTGAGGTTTAGAAAACAGGATTATAAGTGTGTCGGTTTGTGTGTGACTCTACCGTGGACCTTTGGGTCTGTCCTGCCTTTTTCCCTGCAGTAGTTAGGATAGACTCCTGCAGCTCCATGTCTCTGCATAGAACGGGGTGGAAATAAAATAAGGATGGGTTTGTAGAGAAGACCATACATTTTTGAGTAAATTATCCAACTGGCTGTCAACTATGAAGTCTAACTAATTGTGACATGTTAGACGGAGTCTGCAGCCGAAAAGTCTGCAAATATTAAAAATTGTAGAAAGTAAAGTTAGACATACGATTGCCAACAAGCAGACATTGTATTCCACTGTTTGCATAAATAATGTCATTTAGAAATTGCAAATGTTTTAATCTTTTACTACTCTATTTCATTATTCGTTTTTCTTAAATAAATAAAATTGCATAGAAAGAAAATACACTTTATGTCCTGACAGAGTAATAGTCTCGTCTTCTGAACATTTGAGCAATAATTTATCAACTGAACCTTCTGCAACATTATAATGAGGCTGACTGGAAGCTCAGGGAAAGGAGTAATTCAGGAAAAAAAAAATTCAAATTAATTTGGAAGAATATCAAACTTGTTTTGTGGGTATTACTCATCTAAAATAACTCATATTTTGTGGGCAACTGTTTGTGCTTTTGAAGTTGTCCAACATAGATGGATGGCAGATATCTTGATTGTCTCAAAACCACTAATTTTACATAGTTAATAGGTTAATATTTGAATATTTTTTTGTTGTTGTTTTCATTTGATTGTTATAGAAACAGACAAAACAGCTGAGTAGTAACCGTTTAGTTGAAGTGGATTTCAGATCTTTTAAAAAAGAGAATTTTTGATTAACACAACCTAAACATTGTCTATTTTTGGAAGAATTTGCTTCTAAAGGCAGAAAATAAATGTGGAGGAAAAAACATTTTTTGTTTATCCATTTATTTTAAGTTAGATTTTTTTTTACTTGAGGGGGCACAAAAAAATAAAACAGTAAATTGTTCAAAATAATTAAACAGGGAACTTCACTTTGCATGTTCTTAGACAAAAGGAGACTTTATTATCAGTGGACAACTGGGACCTTTTCGTCTCCGCATAAAGTTGAGTCTGCGTCACTTTACCCATGTGGTCATCCACCCTCTATTAAAAAGACGAAACTTATTTGTGCAAGAAAGAATTCTAGTGTTGATCCAATTATCTAACCTCTCAGATTGAAGATCTTATGGAGAAGTCTGAGGGACTGAAGTACCTGAAGGAACTGAAGGGTGAACCTGGAGTTTTAAGAGTTTCCTTAGAGAAAACACAGCCTCCATCCAGAGAGAAAGACAGGAACTTTTGAGATTTTCTTTATTTTAGCACTTTAGAAAAGGTTGAGTTCAGCCGCCACAGTATGTATCTCACCAGTGTTCCTTCACCCTACTTCCTCTTGAATACCTGCTTAAATAAGAAGTGG
>NC_050527.1:12012482-12076393 GCF_002922805.2 Oryzias melastigma
AATGTTCCTTCACCCTACTTCCTCTTGAACAGCTGCTTAAATAAGAACTGGGCCCACTTTACCCCTTCTGTTAGCAATTACAAAAAACATGATATTCTTGCAATAAGAGAAATCAATAAGAACCACATTGGTACCCAAAAGTAAAATTTAAATAAATAATTTAATTTTTCATTGTTACCAAATTACCTAACTTTGCTTGAATATATAATTTAATATTTAGGGCGGGGGTGGGTAAATATGTGGTCAATTAAACTATTTAATTTGGTCCGCCAAACTGGAATAAATTATATTGATGATCCATAAATTTCCGTGTAATTCTGTGACTCCCCATAGATTGTACTCTACAAAAAATGTGTCTTTGTTTGGGTGCAGAAAGTTATTCTGCATTCATATGGTGTTGAAAGATTTTTTTTTTTGTTCATGCGTGTTTTTGGTTGTTTCTTGATGGACATCAAGCATCTGGTGGAAATGGCACTAAAATGAAAACCAAAAAGCTTCTAAATGTTTTATTTTAAAATGTATACATTATTTTTCAGTCAACATGAGAGCATGTTTTCATCCAGATTCCATGTTATCTTTGGGGATTTAGTAAGGTCCACCTCCCCTTACATACATGGTAAGAAAAAAAAAAAAATGAAAGAAAAAAAATGGCTGCCACAGGACCAAACAGGAAGGATTGTCTTTCCATTTTTCAACATTTTCTTCACAGCAGAAAAACAAAATAAAAAGGAATCATTTTTAATGATTTAATTACTTCAAAAAAATTCAGTCATTCAGTTTAGATTCTATACATTCTACTTTTTGTATCTGTGTGCTCTACTGGAATGAAAAAAACAACAAGTCCTGATAAAGAAGCTGCAGTAAGATATAACACACATGCAAGCAGATACATTTCTGTTATTCATGATTACAGAGTCTCTCCTCTCCAGAGGTGAGTCATGGTGCTCCAGTTAATTGTAGTGTTGTTGCTGTGAGGGTCAGAAACCTCTTCAGATGGACGAGGACTTTTTTTTTTCTTCTAATCAACCAGCATGTTTGGGTGTCAGAATAAATACATTATTTTGTCAAAAAATATTAGTCACTGCTGAAAACCTAAATTGACACGAACTCCAAACCTATTATACCCTCATGGATTAAACTGTTGTACTGATTTAGGCTTAAACTGCTAAATAATTGAGGATGTTGTGTTGTTAACAAAGATCAGGGATAAATCTGAGCTCCGCTTCAGTGAATCTTTGTTAATAATACATGAGACGTCTCACTGAAAACCGCTTCCTAGGCAAACCCAGGGATTATCATCAGTTCAGACACTTACTGACATTAAAGATTTAACACGTGCTAATTGAAATACAATAGGCCTTCTAACAAAGTGGAAAAACAGAAGTTTTAATGACATATAAAAGTTATTTTGTTTAACCTGATTTTAATCTGAAAGCTGTTTGTTTTATGCTGAAACTGAGGTAAAAATATCTTCATCATAGTGCGACTAACTTGAAGGTTTACACTGAAAGCTAGTGACAAAACTCAGTCATTGCTTCTTTTTTTCCCACTTTTCTTTGTTACAGTTACTACATTTGCAGCTTGACGTTACATTAATGTATTTATGAGACTGATGATGTATAATTTTATAAAAGTGAGGCTTAAAAAAAATAGGTTGAACTAGTTTTTACCACAAACAGGAACTTGGCTGAACAAAGATTACTTTGCTCAATTGCCTGAGGAAACGCTTTAAAAGTATCAGGAGATATTTCTCTGAAGGCTACAAAAATGTACATGATGTTTTTTTTTTCTTTTATGACATTTTTTGTTAATACTCTTCTGCAGTGCAGCTTGGTGATATTTGAACTTTGACTTTTCTCAACTTAAACACAATTCATCTTTGCAGCTAATCATATGTGGTAAATTTAACCTGTCACACTCGGGTGTGTGAATATCAGCATCGTTTTTCAATTTAAAGCAATTGCGTTTCATTTCCTAATTATGAGAATTTAATAAAACCGAGTTGAGCCATTTGGATTCTAATAAATAATCGGTGAGTTCAGGCCGGTTTGCTGAACCGTGAGGTCTTATTGAGGCATCAAGAGGAGTTTCTCTGGGGAAATAATGCAAGACTAAATTCAGCTGTATTTCTAATAGATCCTTTCGCCATCACTAATGCTTCTCTCTGGGCCATAAAGGCAGCGCTCTTGTGTGTCTCTGTCTGCAGCCCAGTTTGTGTGTGAGACAGTAAACACATTAAACGGGGCAAATATGTTATTGGGGGAAGCAGTCAGTCTGTAATATTAGGAGCCACCCCAGGTAGACTGAACTGTTTGGTGTTATTAACTGGCAGGAAGTGATGAGGAAGTCCTGGGGTGGAGACATTTATCTTGAAGAACATCCTTTTATTCACTCTCCACATAGGAAGGAAGGAATGAAGCCCCTCTTCAAACAAGTAGGAGTTGGATTAGCAATGTTAGCTCAGTCTCCTTACTTTTTAAAAATATAGACAGAGGAGCAAATAAAGTTTTCTAACTTTTTATGATTACACAGGTATTTTAAGATGTTTCTGAAAGACCATCTGTCATAAAATTTATAGGATCAGTTGTTTCCTTTTATTTTTAAAACTTATAGGTATAGGATTTTACTAATTGCTAACAGCTCATTCAAAAGAATATGACACACGGGACTATGAAATATTAAGTTTGTCAAAAGGAGTTTAATGAACTGCTTGAAAAAGAGTGGAAAGGAGCAAACTTATATAATCCCATCCTGTTTTCCTGTTTTTTTTTTAATAAATGAATACTTTTCCCCCAAAAGAGTTGATTACACTGATAGTAGCACAAGCAATAGAAAAACTGCAAAGTCAAATGTATTAGTCAATGCATTAAAAAAAAAAAATCCCCCAAAATGTCCTAGCAAAATAAAGGACTCTGGTACAATAAGGTAAACAATACTGATTTATCTGTTTATTATAGTGGGTTAACCTAAAAAAAAAATGCTCAAAACGGCAGAACTTTTTGATCACATTTTCTTTTGGGTGTAGTTTTATTTTGAAGGGAAGATTCAGATGGTAAATTTAAAGTCATGCAACACCAAGCCAATGATCACATGCATGTTATTGTTTTGATCCCATCTTGATTAAACTTTCCAGAATAAAACCACGTCATTCTGCTTTGTTTATCACTTTAGCTGGAAGAATATTCAGAATACAACATTAGGAAATGTCTGTTTTATTCAGAATTTTTTAGCATGTTAAGATCTTTATATACCATAAAAGAGGCAAAAAAATTGTATTTTATTATCTGATGATTTCACGAGTTTTTACATCAGTTGAAGAAGTTTGCTATTCACTATTTTCAAACTCTATCAGCTTGAATCCAATTTGTGACAAATGTTTGTGTTTCACATTTTTTAAACTTCCCCCTAAAAACTCTTGTATTAGTTCAGAATTTTTTTTTTTAATTTATAACTTTTAGTTCTGGATTATAATTAACTCAAAAACCAAAGATGCTCAAACCATGTCCATTCACATGAATCTCTGAGGATTGGCACACAAATGTGTCAGTTTACATTCATTTAATGCATAGTAACCCAATTTTGTGACATAAACAAAAACAAAAAATATATATATTACAAGGATTTGCTTACAAAAAACACAGTCATTTACACTTTTGCGATTCATTATTCTTTTTTAATTTATTTATTTATTTGTTTTTGGGATGCATTCACTAAGTGTAACAAATGGGAGATTTTTACTGTTTTAAAATGAAACAGTCAAAATGCCATTAAGCAAACATCACAACAGAGGCTTGAATAAACAGAGCATTTAAAATGATAAAATGGAATCATCTCTGTGGTCCGATTCAGTGCGAGACCCATCATCACTCGGATAATGAAGTGGCATCAAGGACAGCTCTCTGGAACCAATATTTGTTTGTTCCTCACATCCCACGTCATCTAAGAACATATTTAAATCTGCAATTTGATGGAAGCAGCAACAAAATGTTCATGAAACTCCAACTTTAGATTGTCTTTGCTGAGGAATTCATTTGTTTTTCTCCAAAAATTATTTTGTTTTTAGTTACTAATATTTGCTGAAAACGTTATATCACAAGCCCAAATGTGAATAAAAAGATTCATTAACTACCAGCAAAAAGCAAAAAGGATGTGAGTTCATTTTGTGCAGAAACACCCAAATCAAACATAGCTGTCACCAGTGTGGGCTTGCTGAGCAGGCTGCATGGAGCGCAGTGTTGTTGACCTGTTGTAACTCTGTTCTCTGAGTTACTCGACAGAAGAGCTGCAGAAACATTCCTCAAAGTAATGGCTCCTTGGTGATGAATCTGCTCTCGTAATTAGTTTTTTCAGCTCAGGGCGGAAATTTCACGTCAGAGTTTGGGGTGAGGGCAATAAAGGGGATGATTTCTCTGAAGCAAAAGCTAAAGGGGGTGCTGCTACAGGTTAAACAATCATCTCCTCTGTGTGTTATTTAAAGATCTCAGTTCCTCTGACTCAGACATCAGAACAGAGTGCACCCGGTCATGAGCCTGTCTCCAAGGACACCTGGTTCTTAACGTTGGGGTTCTGGCAGTAAATAAGTCCTGGATTCAAAATTTTGTGAATGAAACCCTGCTTTACTTATCAACGCAGGACGGATCAGAGCGTGGCTTGAAGCACACATTCTCGGCCTGTGATTGGTGAGGCAGATGATAGGCGAGTCTTTGAGGAAGGCAGACGCAGCGTGAAACAGAGACTCCTAATTGGATCTGCAGTTGTTTGTTTTGCTGCGAGTAGAGACACACTGACAGAGCTGCTCTTGTTTACAAGACAAAACGCAGCAGAATTATCTGAGCTCCCACATCAGGACAGTGTCTTCACTCCTGCGTCTTATACAGTACAGTGAGGCAGAACACGTATTTGGTAGTCGCAGATTCTGCAATACGAGAGACAGAATGTGACAAATGAGTCTAGGAATTCATATCGTCTGATTTTTTAAGAAATTATTTGTATAATGAAACAGAAAATATACATTTAGTGCCAACAAACAATAAGAATTTAAGAAATGTCTGTTTATTCTTCTCACTTGTTCCTTGTATTAATGACACCTGTTTGAACCTTCATAAAAGAAACCTGTTCAAACACTTAAATAGTCAGACTAAAACCTCTTCATCATGACCAAAGAGCTGTCACATTTGTTTAATAAAAAATGAAATTTGTTGGATTTGTTTTTTTTGGTTTTTTTGCATTCTGTCTCACAGTTGAATGATTAATATAAAATCTTAAACTCATCTTTTTAATTGATAAATGATTAATACTTTGTGTCTGTAGATCCTCTATTTACTTTTTACTTTTCAGAAGTTTGTTTTAGCAAGAAATGAACAAAGCATGACAGTTGTTCAGTGTTTTTGATAGAAGTTCTTGCTTCTTTCTCCTAACAGCTAAATCCAGATGAATGACTTGATATTTCCTTGAGATAAAAACAGCTTTGAGGGGTAGAGAATAAGCTTTAATACTGGGAAACTCAGTTTACCACTAGAACTTTCTAACTAGAACTGATGGAAAAATATGAAGTACCACAATGAAAAAATCTAATTGTAACACTATTTTGTGATTTTAATTAAAAAAAAAACAATTACGTTTTTATTTTCTACATGAAAAAGGAGATGCTTTAGATCCTTACAGAACACTACACAAAGCTGAAACTAAATAAAGCATTGTGTGTTTCTCTTTTTTGATTGATTGAAATGCATTGTCTGTTTGTGTGATTGTTAAAATGTTCTTTTGTTCAAGGTTTTTAGTGGTGCTTTAAGTTGACAAGGAATTTTCATCAACCTTTTCTTTGAACTACACAGAATGCAATTTAGCTTTTTTTGTTGAGTCTCCAGAGATTATTGACTGAGTCATTTTTGTGCAGTTTTGGAACTTTTTGTTAAGTTGAGGTGGAAGAAATGTTCTGAGTTTGTTCCTTGAATCCAAGTTTTAAAACAACTCCCCATTCTTCTTTTGTCAAATGTGCATTATATTGATTTCAATGAAATCAGAGTGAGAGGGCCTGACATTACAATGTAGCATTAGAGTGTGCAAGTGGCCCTGCAAGACTGACGACATTTTCAGGGTTTACCCCAGTTTGGCTCCAGCCAGGGGCTGACTTACCATTAGGTAAAGGTCAGCAATCACCTTGGGCCCCCAAAACTCTAGAGGCCCTAAGCTGAAAACTTAATGAAAGTATCTAAAAAAAAAAAAAGAATTAGGGCTATCATTATTTAACTCACACAGAAAATCCCAGAACTGGAATAAGACTGATCATGTAAGTTTTTGGTCCTCCCCTGTCCTGCTGCAGCAATGGTATATTCCAGTCCACACAAGTTTTCAAGCAGATGAAGCATTTCCATATTGTCCAACTCAATTGGACGATTTTTATTCTGGCTTTCCGAGCAAAATTTGCTTTAATGAGGATGCACATAATTGGATCAGTTTGAGAGCTTTTAGTTCCTGCTTGAAATATGTTTCAAGCAGGAATGTGTGTTCTGGGGAGCAGGTGAATCAGTGCTTCCTCACCTGACGTCATGAGATGTACAGTCTACTGATCTTAAAATAAGTACGTCCACTAGCCTGTTCCATAAATTCCATAAATTATTCTGCTTGATTCTAATCGTTTTTATCCTAAAAATTGCTTTTTCTGTTTAATTTCAGCACAAGCCTAACAGGATCAGCATCGTTTTTGTAAAGTTGACAAATATAAAAAAAGCTGACAATCTTTACACTTACAATGCTGGAAACTGTTTCATCAGTTTAAATAACCAATAAAAAATGTGGCAAACACATGAATGAAACTAGTTTATGTTTTCCTCTACAACGAGTGGTTTTGAAGCTAATATTTGAAATTACAAATAACTGACCCGGTGCTTGACATATTTGAAGGTAATTGCATGTTATTGTTACAATATGAGTTTATTTTTCCAAATTTAAGCAGAATTTTCAATCTTGGAGCACAGATTAGCCCTTCAGCATCAAAGGCAGAGGCTGGACGGTAACTGATGTCATGAAACATTGAATACACAACAGTGCCAGACAGACTGGGTAGATTCCTTTCATTTTCTGTGCCGTAAATGAAACTTGGCGTGGTGATTGTTAAAGTCGTTTCTCTTGTAGTTTCCATTTCCGCAGTACAACACTTGTGTTTCCGACTCTGTCAGCTTCAGTGATGCTCTGTGACAGGCTTTAGCAGCTTAGCTGGCTGCCTGCATGAGTGGTTCCTTCACTGTATTCCTCGTTAGTGTCCACACACTGTGAACCCTAACAAGGGCTCTGCATTTCAACCTTCTGACATCACATGTGTCAATTAAAAGATGACAAAAGCAGCTTAAATAGCTTAACAACTGTAGCAATAATAGTTGGAAAAAAAACATATTTTTCCTTTTTTATGTTTAGTTAATTGAAATGTTTTGACTGGGTTTGATTTTAATCTTAATTTCTCATTTTCTTCCATAAAAAGTTTGTATTTTTAAGGTATAAAAGTGCATTACTTGGTCATCTCTGAGGATTATTTCAGTATTCTTGATCAGTTTTATTATTTGTACACATTTTCCTTGTGGTTATTTGTCTCCTGGTTTGTTTTGTTGCGGTTCTCCTGGCTGCTGAGGCGTTGATGAAGGTGTTCAATACCCAAGTCAGAGCTATGGAGATGAGATGCCAAAACCCAGATTTCTCTCAAAAAATAAAGTAAGTTGTTTTGAACAAAAAAACAGTTTTTTAGAACACCTTCCAGACACTGAATAATAATTACTGTATTGTCTTTTTATTGTTATTTATTATTTATCTACTATTTTGATAAAACTATGGTAACAAGATAATTTCTCTTTTTTTGGGATTGTATTCTATTTTATTTTATTTTATTCTAAATGTTGTATTTTGAAAACATTCAAAGATGAAAGAAACTTTCTGAAATTGTACTCAATTACTTTTTCATCAAAAAAAGGTTGTAATCACAGTTTAATTGTATTTTATTTTTAATTTTACAAAATGAATGAACTCCTTCATTGATTAAAAAAAACAAGAATGGTAAGAGGACAGCTTTCATGTATGTTAAACATGCATCACATCACAGGAGGCTGGTGAAACAGCAGTGTGTAATTTTAGATCCCATGTAGGGAATCTACAGCGACACGGAGACTGTAAACATCCAGACTTCCCTTTTCCGAGTGACAGTCTCTGTAACACTGCAGACACTTTGACAGAATGACTTTGAGCTGTCCGTGCACATACAAGGTTTTCACCTTGTCTCCCTTTTTTCTCAGGTGTTTTTTAGGTACTTTTTTGGCCCTCGTAGACACTATAAATATCCTCATCATTCATGTAACAAATGGTCTTACAAAAAGACTTAGCCATAATTAAAATACTCACAGGTAATCAGATAGTTTTACTTTTTTCATTCAATAGTTTTTTTTTGGCATATTGGTTCCAGAAATTCTCCATTCTTTCCCTCTACACGATTTTTTTCTCATCTGCGATTGCTTTGTCTAATTTTCTTTGGCAAAAAAAAATCTACAAACTTGAGTTCAAAAGAGACTTTTGCAGTTTCCACTTGTCGATTAAGATTTATGTGTCTGTTTCACAGAGATACAGATCATATTTTTATTAAACTTAATATAGTCATATGCATGCTTCTTGTTAATGCAGATGTCATCGTATATAATGGGAGCATTTTATGTCTGGTTCTTTGATTAAATGTTGCCCAGCTTTAACTAAAGATACGTCTTTGTGTTATTTAAGTCAGTAGTTGCCAAAACTCCTGATTTTCAACCAATATAACCATGGAAATACTGTAAACACTTTATATTGAGGGTCCCTTTATTAACCTTAGTTAATGCATCGTTAGGCATCATTTAGCAATTAAATAACATATTAACAGACACTTTTAAGACCACTTTGCATTACTATTTTTTTATTAAATGAATTAGTGATTTATTGTTCAGCCACTTATTAATGCATTAAAGTATCTGTCAACATGTTACTTGATGGATAAATAATGCTTAATTATGCATTAACTGACATTAACAAAGGGACCCTTATTATAAAGTGTTACAGATATACTTTAAATAATATTAGACATTTTTAACAATTAAGATCTAGTCAGTAACAATTAATGCTATAAATCCCTGCTAGCATTTAGATTGTTTGATTTGTCATCTTCCAAACTCAGCTGATTAAAGGAAATAAAGGTTATTTTAAAAAGTAAAATGTAATTGTGTTTTTTTATGTGAATTTTTAATGATTATGTAAATTTTTTCTGGTCTTTGGTTTAAGAGTCAAACTTTCATATTTTAAAATTGAAAAATTGTTTTAATGGCATCAGTAATTTCAGTTATAGTTTTTACTTTTTATTTTTTATGAGATAATTTCAAATCATCTTGGATAATTAATTAATTATTTTTATTTTATTTTGCTCTGCAGGCACACTGTGTGTTGAATTGGTTTCCATGCGGCGTCTGTCTTGTAATGATGCACCATGCCAGCTGCTTCATACTGTTCTGTGACTCTTGATCCACAGAATTCTTGTTCTTCCTCTCAAGATCTTTGCACTCAGTTGGAGCTGCTTGTTTTTACAACTTTTGATTTTCAAATATTTCTGCTCACTCTTGGTTTCTGCGGAAAAGTCCATTTAAAAACGCAGACAGATTTAAGCAGAAACAGATCTTGTAGGTTCCGAGTTGACAGTACTGACAACAATGTATGATTGTACTATTGTTAAAATGATGCCTACATTTTAAAAAGTTTTTGTTGATTAAAAATAGAAATCTCATTTCACATTCTTCCATCGAGAGCTGAGTGCCTATAAAAAACATTCCCCATGAAACACACAGAAAATCAAAAGAAAAAAATAAATGTATAGAACACGACACAAATGTTCCTCCCCTCATAAACACACAAATAAAAATACAGGATAAATCAAACAAATCCTTTACAAACACTGACACTGCTGCTGTGAGCTATGCTTTGGTTTAAAATACTCTGTGTGTAGAGATCTTCATAAATGAGTCCTCAGGATCCTCGTTATAGTCTGAAGCGAAAAAGTTGTTGCAGGTGCTTATTTACCCGTCGATGATTTGTCACGACTCATGCAGGATGAGTCAATGGAGACTCTTTTCTTGTTCATCTCTTTCATTTTTTTTCCTCTTTTCATTCAACAGCAGCAGCAAAAATAGCTCCTTTTGAGTTCCTCAGATAACTCTAGTTAAGGGGCATTAATTGCTACCATTCAACTGAAGCCATATGTTTGATGTTCACATGATGTGATTCAAAGACAGATAATTATTTCATTTTTTCAGTCATTATTGTGATGCTGAATTCATACAGTGCAGTTATGTTTTTTGTTTTTTTTTTCATTAATTCAAACCTTTTATTAATGTTTCAGTAATTATCCCGTCAGGGTAATTCTTTATAGGGAATTGATTAATGATCCCTAAATGGAAATCATCACTTTTCACTTAAAGTTGGACAAAGGAGGGCAACTTTGATGACGTCAGAGGATCTAAGTTCACCTGTACTTGTAAAACGTGAAGAAAAAAGCTATTCAGGAAAGAAAGAGAGGTCAGAGGGCAGCACATTTTTTAGATTTTGTATTTTAAGTGTCAGAATGAGCAACGCAGGGAAACAAAAGCAGGATTAATGTAGTCTGTGTTTTTGACCTGCCCTATTTCACCACGACAGATGGAGAGAAAGCGAGTACACTCATGGTGTGAGCGTTCCCGATGAGCAGAGCAGCGGGCTTTCTGCATACTAACCACTGCTGTGACCCCTAAAGTCAAGTGGCCGCGCAGATTCTGAATCAAGGAAGCTCATCTTTTTGTTGGTTTGGACTTTCATGTTTTCCATGATTTTAACCAAAAAGCAAAAAATGTCAGAGTTTGTCTTTGCAAAACTGAATGCTCAAGCAGAACAGATCGTTTTTATGTATAGAGGTCGGTCAAGCTGTGTGTGCATCTGCAATATTCTTTGGTGATATCTTTTAAAAAACAAAGAAAAATTACCAACATTTTAAAACATTCTGTAATGTTTACTGTTTACCATTAAGTCATTCTCTTTAATGACTTCAGAGACTTTGAAACAGAGAATCATTTTACATTTGGATTATAAGAGTGGCTTACAAGCTTCTGTAAAGAAGAACACTTAAAATATAAAGGTTTATACTTAGAATGTAATAAAAGCTTTCATCAAATCAAGCTCATCAAAAACATTTTTGGAGTAGCAGCAGCTGAAACTCTGCAGATAAACTACTGGTACATTTAGATGTACTTCATTATTCTGATGTTATGCAGAAAATCCTCCCAAAAAACATCAGAAAATCATTTCAGCATGTAAAGAACTTTTTGTACTACAAACTAACACAAGTAGAGAAACAGAAATATCCATATTAACAGAGAGTGTTGAGTGTTTTTGCAACAGAAAATGATTGAATATGATGTTAGATTCCAGGTTTTGTTGAAAAGTTTTGGAAATTAAAAAAAAAAAGGTTTTTACAAACATGTGGATTTTCTCCTAAGTCATTTTTGGAGAGTGTACCTGTAATGTTTGGTGTGAACCCCCAGGAGAATCTTAAGTCTCCCCTTTTATCAGCAGCAGTTTTACTGCATTAATGCTGGTGTGTTCCCTCCTATCTCACTGATGCTTGAAGTACACAGTTGTGGTTGAGGCTGGGTTGTTGACTTACAGGCAATATAAAGAAAACTCAATGAGTTATTAATGAATAATAGAAGTGAACGTATTTACACTCCTCACACACACCCACGCTGCATCCATGATATCAATTTAATCTTAAACACCAATCCCTGTTGGTCACAGACTAATGTCCTTATTGATGTACGATGTTCAACAAAGGAGAATACTGCATAAGGGAGAGAAAAAAACTCTAACACATGAATCATTTTGTATTTCACTCTGAGCACAAAATATCTTGATGTGAAATTTTTCAATTTGTTTGCAGAAGATAAAATACATAATGTACGAAAAAAGATAGATTACCGGTATTGAATAATTTAGCATAATTTACTAAGCAATTCTAAAAGCAATTCTAAAATCACAGGAATAAAACAGTGAGATGTTTAAATAATGTGCCAAAAACCAGCAAATACTGAGATCTTTGATTGAAGATGAAAAAACTGTATTAAGAATAATTTTGTTTTGGTAGATTTTCATTTCTGATTTTAGTCTTTTACTTACTTTTATATATTTTTTCCAACCTTACAATAGATTCTAAAAGCTAATTTTCCCTTTTTTATAATCAAAAACTAATCCCTGAGTTTTTATTTTGATTATGTGTATCGGGATGTAATGTTGAAGATTCGAGTAATATTTAAAGAATATTAATTGAACTGCTGCTTAAATTCTGAATATGATTCAGCAAAAGCTCATTTTTTTCTTACATGTTGTGGCTCATTTTATCATGGAAATACATGTTTGAACTTGAAACTTTCACTTAAACAACTTTAGTTATGAAATAATAAATGTGGTGATAGATCAACAATAGATTTGTAACTGACAAAAGAAGCAAAAAAACGTATTTAAGAATGTTTGCTATTTTATGAAAGGTCTTTTTTAATTTTTTTGGACAGCTCTAAGACAGTGACGAGGAAAGAGATTCTGAGAATAAACTCTTGCTAATAAAAGCAGTCATTAGGATAATTAAGTTTGGTGAGAATGTGACCAAACATTGTCAATTATCAGAAATACACTGAGTGTCATTTTGCTGCAAACAGGTGCTGCTGTGTTCTGCAGAGACAATGAGAGCAGACACCTGCTGCTCTCCCACACACAGACAAATGTTTGTTTTCATTAAAATTCATTTAAGAAAATTATTTACCAATTCAACAGCTGACATTTTTTTTACCATAAAAGTCTTCGTTTGAAGCATCTAAATTATCTTACATCAATAAATGAGTGTAAATTGAAATCTTGTAGTGTTAAAAGCCTTTCTGTCTGTGTATATTTCTGTCCATCACTCTCTAGCTTGTTTGTCCATCAATCAGAGTGAACAGTGAGAGGTGGGGTCCCAGTGCATCTGTGGTGATTTGGGTAACAGATGTTCTTTACTGCTTCATTTGGTTTACACACAACTTTACCTTTCATGATTCTATTATCTATAATATATTTGGGCCATAAATGCGACTCCGAGCTTTACGTTTGTGTTATTAATATCCTCCTCTTCCATAAATGGTAACACAAACCTAAACACAGTAGTGACGTGAACAACAGTAGTGGTGAGTCATGACCTCCACCTGCACCCAAAGGGGACAAAAGGAAGGGAATGATAGACACCGCAAGAATAACACGGGCTTACGTAGAAGCAGCACCTGGAATTGAACATAAAACATGTCTACCTGTTAGATTAGGGGTTCATCCCCTTTAACAGGTAAAGATTTGGGTCGATCTCTCACTGACCACAACCCAGTAGGAGCCAAAGATCCTTTAGAAAAAGAAGACTTTGTATTTATGTTATTATTTTTTTATGAGAAATATAAATACACTTGTTTTTGGCATAAATAAAAACAAACTTTAAGAGAAAATATTTCTTTTTCCAAATATGAAACAGTTTATAACTTTAAACAGAGGTTCACAAGACTTCCTTTCAAAATAAAAGACTTCCTGTGTCACAAAGGGTCATCTCAATAGTGTAATGTCAGCAATGAAAAAAAAAATCATTTTTAAACGTTTGTGGTGCTTCTCAGCCAGAAATTCACAAATCTAACTTTCTAAAATTAAAACATAACTAATTTATGGTATTTTTGAACCATTAGGGACACTTAAAACTTTTAAATTTGTCAAAATGTTTCTCGATAAACAACTATGGCTACTGGGTTTTGGAGGCTGGCAGAGAGATAAGCTATTTTACTTTTTTTTTTTTTTTACTTTACAGTTACTTTTTTAAGCTAGAAGCTTTGTATTTTTCTTTAACCAGAGAGCCACAATGGAGGGGTAGAAGAGCCAGATGTGGCTCTCTGGAGCCGCAGGTTGCAGACCTCCATTTTACATCAACGAACCACCACTCATCCCTCAATCACCCAAAGTGCTTTACACAATCAAACCATTGGTTAGATCTCTCTCTCAGTTATATGTATATGTATAGTGGAGAGAGATTTTTTTTTTTTTAAGTCAGATATGGCTTTTTTTTGTTGCCACTCTCCCCTGAAGACCAGAATCCTGAAGTCTCCTCTTCACTGTACTGTACATGTTAATCCTAGCGTTTTGCGATTACTATTTAACGAAGCTGACAGTTGAAGACCTGTGAAGTGTCTATTTCTCAAACTGGAGACTCTAATGTACTTATCATCTTGCTTGGTGGTGCTGTGGGGCCTCCCACTTCTTTTTTTTTACTCTGGTTAGGGCCTGTTTGTGCTGTTCTCTAAAGAGAGTAGTACACACCTTTGAAGGAAATCTTCAGTTTTTTGACGATTTCTCACATGTAATAGGCTTGATTTCAAAGAATGACAAAAGACTCTTTTTCTGACCATTTCATTATTTAATTTGCCCCATAAATGTGATTCTTCAAATACTCAACCCACTCAAAGGAGAGTCAGTTTTATAGCTTCTCTAACCAGCCTAAGAGTTGCCAGCTGTGCTAACATGATTGCACGAGGGTTTTCTAATCACCTGTTAGTCTTCTGATACAACGAGTAAACACATTGTACCATTAGAGCACTGGAGTCATAGTTCCTGGAAATGGGGTTCTAGTCACCGTCCTATGTAGATAATGTACCAAACGCCAGACATTTGCAGCTAGAATAATGAACTCAACCCCACACCCCCATATTAATGAAATCTAAAAAGGCATATAAATAGGAATAGAAATAGAAATCCGGTTTAATGATGAAGTTAGGAAATTGAATAATAGGAATCTGTCCAATCAACGAGGGCAATCCTCCCTTTGAGTTACAAACATTGCAGTACTGTAGTGTTTTGGTGGTTTTCTCATTAATTAATTCATTATGCGTGAAATTTATGAATTTCCTGGTGGTTTTCCGTTCTTTACTTTTTTACTTTTATTCATGTGATAAATTCATTTTTGTAGATTTTCATTTCTGATTTTAGATTCAAGCAAGTCACAACTTATAAAACCCAATTCTTTACCTCACAATCAATGTTGCTTCACAGTTTTAGAACTGAAATACATTTTATCCATTAAAGTTGAAACTACACTTTAACGTTAAGCTTTTCTTAGGCAGTGAAATAAAAGCAAAACATAAATGATCATTTTAAATCCCTTAATTTAAAATCAAAAGGTTCAGTGTATTATATGACAGTGACTTTTCTCCCCATAACATACTGTTAAAAATACTTTACCTGAAGTGATGAATGGTAAAGACAAAATGCATGAGTTCAACTTAAAGTGCTCCAAATTATGGAATTGTGAATAAAATGCCCATCTGGTTAAATTTAAATGTAGTTTTAAACTAAATTGAGAGCAATTATGATGTTTTAAAGTGTTTGGGATCACTGGTGAAACATCACTTGCTTCCTCGATGATCTCACTGATGGAGGGAAGTAATTGAACTGTGTTTAAAAATGCAAAACCACATTAAACTGAATATAAGTAAACAACTCTGTCATGGGGATGCCACCAGAATGCATGTTGTTGTGATGTTAAACTGCAGGACACGTCTTATTTTCTACAGCGCTACAGCATTACGTTTTCTCCAAGTACAACATATTTAAGTCTGACAAATGTAATCTCGCTCACTCACAGACACACAAATAAATAAAAGCGACATCTTCGTGTCATTTTCATGTCATGTCATCTTGTTCTACATCCCTCCCCCCCGATGACGCAGGTGATGCAAGCCGAGGATGCCAAATATAGCTCTGCACTGGAAATGTCATCACTGTCACATTCGCAAATTAAAACTTCAACCTGTTTCCTAACCTGAGCTGGTTCCGTCTCAGAGGCCCAAACTTAATAAAATCCCATTTAAATCCAGTTTACAGCTTCAGGGCATAAACAAGAGCATGACTTTGTGTCTGTTTTGTTTTGTTTTTTTAATCTAGACTCATCTACCTCTCATGTCAACGTTTTTATTGGAGGTTTTATAAATTGAGATTGGCAACAATCCAGCAGGTTTGAAATTAAACCTCTGGTTTGCTCTACAGTTATAATCAGCCGTTTCTTTTGGGATGTACAGTCAAATTAACACTGACAATATTCTATCTATAGTTCAATTGTTAAATATAGTTAAAAAAAAATCTGCTTTGCCCAACACAAATTGGATAGGCTCCAGCAACCATCTGATTGAACGGAAATAAGGAAGAATGGAAAATGATGGATGGTTGGCAATATTTCTGTTTTCCTGCCAATATAGTTTAGCTCTGATGATACATCCATAATGAACTCATTAACGCTTTAACAATATTCCATAATCTTTGAATCAGAGGACAAACTTGCTGTTTGTTGTTTTGTAAAGCAGCTCTGATTCATGATGAAGTAAAGCAATATATTACAAAACTTCATGACTGCATCACTTTATTTTGTGTCAATAAAATAAAAAAAATAAAGTTATTAGATCTTTGCAGGCGTCAGTCAAAAGTTTAATAGTGGTCAAATTTTAGACGTCAACCCCAAAACTCAATGTTTTGCTTCCTTAATTATTTCTAACAAAAGCCTTTTCCTATAATGAGAAAATGTTTCTTTTGTAAGTAAGAAAATGTGTTTTGAGTCACTGGTTCTTGAATACTGTTTTTATATAATTTACCCACCTTTGTGTATAAGTTGAAAACGTTTAGTGATATTTTGTTTGTGCTTTATTTTCCTAAAGGAGCATTTTGTAAAAAATAAATCTGGATACAAGGGGGTGAGGTGTAATACATGTGGTATGTTTATCCCATTATACACAATAAAAAGCTTTGCAAACGATCTGTCAAATTGTCTCGCACATCAAAATGTGTTTTTGTCAATCTCTAATAATCCTCTTTGCAATTATTCTTCTGTCTCAGTTTCATCACCCAATACCCATTATGTGGCAAATTTCCAACAGTCTGTCCTTCTGATTACAAGTTTGGCCCTCTGTGTTCTGTGTCACAGAAGGATGTGGGGGCGAAGGCTAAGGTGATTAATACAAATATAAATGTTGAATCAATTGTTTTATCTCAGCAATGTGGTACAGTGTGTGTTACAAATGTTACTCATGCATGATGGGAAACAGCTGATGTGTAAACACACATGTACACTGGATGCAGGTGAGCACTGATCACCTGGCAGAGAAGCTGGACCATAAAAATCGACGTATGCCAAATGATCCAAATGATCGGAATCTTAGTGTAGAAAACAATATTAAAGATTATTATATCATCTTAGACAGTTTTGGGGGGATTGTAATTGGTATTTTACAAATATTTAGATGTTAGAGAATACAAACTTAGCTTTTTGTGCAATTAAGAAAAATGTTTCAGGTGTTCAAATAAATTACAAAGTCATGTTGTAGTTGTAGTTTAATTACGTTTGAAATCACAAAAACAGATCCCAAAACTCTTATTCTGTGAATCTTTGGGAGCAGCAGGGATAAGCTGAATTCATTCACCATGGAAACATTGTTATTAATTTAAAAATATACAATATTTAATGCTACATCTTCAATTAAAAAGGAAAAGCCATGGATAAAAATAAATAGTATTGGCCAACTTAATTAAGTTTTATTATTTTTAATGAAAGTTTCAGTTATTGTTCACCTAAAAACTATTTTTTAATCAATTATCAGTAATATTTATTTTAAAATAGGATTTTATTCAAATAAATCAACATTTATTCAAACAGTTTTGAATCACAAAAAAACTGACTATGACTAATAAGTGTTTAAAACATCATCCAACAGCAAAATCCTAGTATTAATTTATTCCTACAAACATCAGTTAATGTCTTTTTTTGTTTTTGTTTGCTTGATTCCAAAAGTTTTAAACCTCGGATCAGATACATTTCAATAATTACACAGCACTAGACTTGGTTTAAATCACCTTTTAAAAATGCTTGCAAAAAGAAATACATTTTTTTTCATGTAAAGGTACTTTTGCTATAGAAACTCAAACATGTTCTAAATGAAGATACATTTACACAGGCTTGGGTTTTCATTAGAAGTGCAAATGAAGAAGTTTGAATATTTCCTCCTCTTTCCTTACCAAATATGTCAAATAGCATCAGGTGGTTTGATGTCAAGACTTTCCAGACTGACAGAATTTTAATTCACTTAATCTGACTTGATTCAATTTGGAATTGAGGAAATTCTAATAATCTCGTGCTGATGACGCTGAAGGTAAAAACGTCACGTTGCCATGGTAATAAATAAAGATGGAAACGCCTCGTCCACCTTCAATTGGAGAGCCCCAGAGATGAATTTCAATATTGTTATTGTGATTTGTTGACAAGCGTGTGAAGAATGTTGCTGCTTGAAGAGATTACAGGATGTTATCAGCTCAAACTCCTCCCAAACAATCAGAATGTCGTAGAGAAACATGCTGCATACAAATGTATCATCATCTTGATGTGTACGTTATTTCAGGAGTGCAGCCCTTCAGGGCCACCGTCCAAATATTCAAGTGTGTGTTAAAATTGGTGAAAATGTACTTCTAAGTGGGGAGTCACGTCCAGATTTTCATCTGCCAGAGCAAAAACTGCATTATGGTTCAGATTATGTGTTTTTAATCGTGTTTACACTCAAACTGAGAAATCCTTTAACAGCCAGAGTTGAACGTCCTGCAAAGATGACTGGAGTCCATTTAATCTGCTTGAACCAACAGGCTGATGGATCTTCAGATAATAGGATATTGTAGGCAAAAATGATTCATCTAAAGGCTAGAAGCATTAAGAAAAAGAGTGCTGGCCTTAAGTAGACCCTAAGAAATACCAAAGGTCAAAGGTGAAGGAAGAGAGGTCAACGACAATTACAGAAGAGCTTTTATAAGTTAAGGGATTTTAAAAGCAAAGGTTCTTACAGACCAGCAGACCGGACTGAAAGGGTCGGTGAGTCAGAACATCTTTATGAGCTGCAAAAAGTTGTTTCAAATTTTCAGCAGAACATTTGTTTAGTTTAGTTTTTAGCTAAACTTTTCTTTATTTTGATTTTAATTTGAAACATGTTTTATTTGTGCTTTTCACACTTACTGGTTTGATCAGAAGTCGTCTAATAGTGTTGCAGTAAAACCCATTTAGTTAATCAATTAAATGTCTGTATTAGTTAAGCTGTCATTGATAAATTCTCTGATTTATTACTTTGGTTTGTCCAGAGTCAACAAGAGGCTGTACGTTTGCATGGAGCATGTTTGGAGTTCATTTATTTATGTGTGTGTGGTTCTCATTAATTCATGATTTATATTTGCTAAATTAAACAGTGCATGTTACAGCCCATAATACCACAATAAAACAGTCACTGCTGGCAGCATCTTTTTTAGACAATTTTTAGACCAACATGCAGAAATTGAACAATGAAAACATCTTGTTTTGGTGGTTTTAAGTCATTAAATGAATAAATCTAATTTAAAATATCCATAAAAATTAGGCTAAATTAATCGTTTCTGTGGATTATCTATTACAAAGAGGAAGCAATAAAGAAATAAAAAATATTGTGACATATGGCTACAAACCATTATGCAATGGTTCATCTCATATGTCTAAAAATATGCTTTTAGATTAGTAATAAATGCAATATTTCTATCGACAAAACAAAGCAAACAACTTTCATAACAATTAAGGATAAAGTAAGTGATATGAGATGCAAGAAAGACATTTTAAGAAGCATTTTATTTTCCTTTTGCAATAATTCGTTTTTTCTAAGAAAAAAACAAATCATTTCATTTTTTACATTGTATTTTTACAGTTAATATCACTCAATAAAAAAAAAAATTAAAATCACAGAAAAATAAACACGGGGTAATTATGGTGCTTTTAACAACAAGTGAGTCAATTTTTATTTTTATTTGAGCAGAAAACATATAGAAGAAAACGTAAAGGCATGATAGTTTTATATATAAATATGAGGGCTGTGAAAGTTAACGCATTAACGCACTCGATTACTCAAAAAGAATGAACGCGTTAATATTTAATAACACAAATTAATCACACCTCACAGAGCAGCAGTCCTTCGCTTTGCCTCTGCGGTTCAGGCTTCCATGGCGTGCGTTACAACACTTTGTCAGGAATTATCCCCCTTATACCATGGTTATTTACACAATGAGTAAATATTTAATTAGTTTGTTGTACTTTAATGTTGTTATTTTTTTGGTTTAGATCGCTTTTTCACAAAAAGCAGATTATTTGATGATCCATGGTCCGGCCCATTGTCATGACAACGCATCGCTGAGCCTCGACTTTCGAGACATAAAAGTAGAATTCTGCTTATATTACTGTTGATGAGATTTGAACGCAAATTACATTTGTGGGTTAAAACCTGATAAATTAAAAAGTTGATAAATTAAAAATTAAAGAAACATTTTCTCTATGTTCTGTTTTTGTTCAAAAGTAGCATATTGTCGTATAAAATTTATCTAAGAAAACATTGTGATATATATATATATATATATATATATATATGTTACAATGTCTCCAAACAGACCATGCACACAGAAAATACTTTAAATACCGTGTCAAAGTCAAGGCCCGGGGGCCAGATCCGGCCCTCCAGATGATTTTATTTTATTGTTATTAATAGCCCGATGTTATCTTGTGTTTATTTCTAACTTGTATAATTTTAACAAAATATATGTTTACGGAGAGTCAAAGTTATTAAATGTTTAAGTTAATTTATTCTGAAATAATATTGCTGCCTGATTGTATTCATATTAATGTTAAAAAGTTACATTTTTAATTTTTTTGTGTGTTAAATGAGTGTTCATCGTGTTCAACTCGCGACCTAAGGTGTGTTTTGGATTCGGGCCCCCTGTTCGATTGAGTTTGAAGTCTCTGCTTTAAATAGTTTAAAGTGGTCGTATTATTTCTGAAGGCAGATCAGTCAGGCAACATCTGCTGATGAGTCAAGAACACTTCAGGCTCTCAGAGCCATCTTTGACATTTCTGCTAGCGTGCAGGTCAATCATTCAAACCTAAACATCCTGGTTTTGGTCCCAGTCTAAGGGTCATTGTGAGGGCGTTGACTCCCCTACACATGCAGTGAGGGTTTAATCACACATCAGATCTCTGGAGCGACCTTCTTCTCTGCTTGTTGTTGTTGATTATTTCCCAAAGCTTCTTCAAGAACTTCTTAGCAGCAGCTGACAGAAACAACATGGATTTAATGTCTTTGTGGAGTAATACTCTCTATTCAAGCAGTATTACTTGTGTAATAAATGAAACCGCACCAGATAATTTCTTTTGACACGTCTGTGCCTTAAAATAGCTCACATCAGTGTAGTTTTCTGTTATAAAATCTTCACTTGTTCTATATTTTCAAACTGTGTTTTAAAGCTCTATCATAATTTTCATGTTAATTTATTGCATTAGACATGAATTCCTCCTTTCAAAAATAATTTATGCTCATATTTCCAAGGTTCTGCTTAAGTTTTTAAAAACTTTTAGAAATATTGAATAATTAAATTGTTATAAAAATGAAACATGAATGTTCACCAGCTGATTGTGCAATCCCTTTATCTCGCTTTGCTTTATTTTTCCTGTGCTGACGACAGTGTCCTGATTTTATCATTAAGCAGATGCTTAACACTAAAGGTGAGCAACTTGTGATTTTTTCTCAACTTTTGTGCATCTTTTTTCCATCTGAAGCTGCCAGCTCTCTCCAACTGTCATGATGCTATGAGTCAGACCACAGAGGAGGACCTCCAGGTGTGTGTCTGCATATTTTTCAGAAATCCTCTTTGCTGGAAAATGAGCAAAAATGTGTCGCTCACCTTTGAGCTAAACCATCACTTCCTCTGTGGGAGAAAAAACTGAATAACTGGAGATGTAAAGAGGTTACGGTCCTTGACAAAAAAAATATTTTCCATTGGAGGTTGAATTAACTGTAACTATATAAACTGTTAGTTGAAGTATATTACTTTACTATGAGATGGACAAAAAATGGTCATTATTTCTTAAATGCACTAAAAAAGCCCATCAGTGGGTTTCTTGGAAATGTTTTTCCTCATTTATTTTTCTTGTCTGTCCTAATGTCATCCTGTCTGACCCACTAAAGCAGGATGTTCTCATTTCTTCATTTGTACGGCTTCAGGACTCCTTGCAACTACAGATTTTACCCAATGAAGAGAAAAAAAAAATCTTAAAAGTAATTTGGTTGTGAGTTTTTCTGAATTTGGAAAAACAGATTGATGCATCACAAGACCAGAGAAGAGATGTTGATTCCTGATGTTCATCTTGGTTCATCTGGTGCAGAAATCAATGAATGATAAATGGTTTATATTGCGGTTAAGCCTAAAGTGGTTTACATTTACAGTCCTGTTCACACAATGATGGTGGACCTCCTACACCAACCTAAAACCACCAGCAGCAGTCTTGCTCAAGAACACTTTGTCATAAAGGCAAGGCAGGAACTGAACCTGCAAGCTTCCGATCAGAGGCTGACCACAGTTGCTGTGTCCACTTGTTTTTTTTTGTTTTTTTTTTTAAATGAGATCTCTCTTGATCTGTTTTGTGGTGCACAGCACCCCCTTGTGGCACAACACTGGAAGAGCTTGTTAACCATAAATAAATACAAATCATGTATTTATTCATTCAATTTCTGCATAGAAAAAACTAATAATACATTAATTTTACAAAAAATAAATTAGAAAAATGTTAAAAAATGAAAAAAGTAAAGAAAGTAGCTTTGTTGACTTCTGATTGGTAGTAGGTTCAGTTCCAATGTGTTGAAGTGTCTTTGGGCAGACACTGACTGAACCTCACAGTGTGAATTCAAGTGTGACTTTAGCTCTATATTGTATTACTGAATAAGGACATCCAGACATTTGATGCATTTATCCCTTTATTAATAGTGCAGCCAGTTCTGTAAAATAGAACTCTGACTCCGTTCAGCTTCATTCCGTCATTATCCTACACAAACAACACAATAATATTGTTTTCAATAGATTCTCTTTAGAAAGTTAGCATGTCTGTTGCATACATTTACAATGCAATAAAAGTTCCCTTCATGGAGGTTAACACCAACTTAAGTTAAACCAGCATACTGTGCAGATACATGGCATTACAGCATGGAAACTAGAATAAATTACATTCAAATAAACAAACAAAAAACTGCACACATTTACACACATATCTTCACTCCTCGTTGCTTCAGTCAAACTGTTTTTATTTCCAATACTGCAATTTTTATTTTCTTCTATAAACTGTGCTTGAGCCATGAGGTGTTAGGCAGAATCGATGCAATATGAGCATTTTAGAGACTTCAAATTATGGTAAATATAGATTTTAGGTAAATAAAATATCGAGTTAATTGCCTCAAAAATTGATTTGAGACTACAGACGAGCTAATAAGCCATTATAGATCAAAATGAGCTCTTTTTACTAGAATGTGTATAAGTTTTAGTCATTCATCAGTCATTTTAACTCTATGACACTAACAGGAGGTCTTTCAGGGAAAATATAGATCATTCTTGAAATGTTTCATGTTTATAAATTATACAAAATACTGACAAGATTCTTCCATTGTAACTTTGGTATTGATAGATCATAAATCAGTGTAAGAAGTCCAAATCAAACTCTTCTACATTTGTATTGAACTTCCAACATTTTTTTTTTTTTTAACAAAGACTAAGGATTTTATGAGAATAGCAGAACAGAACCGAGAGAGCAAACTGTTGGGTTCCCTGCCGCTCTGCAGTCACAGTGTTCTGTTCATCTGACTGGACCTGCTGTCCTCTGAACCATCATGAACCACCGAAGCCCAAATCATAGCACACAAACAATAACCACATGGAGACGTCTCATGAGAAAGTGCGGGCGCGTTAGGATGCAAACAACTGCATCAGGAGTCTAATGTACACACGGCCTATTGCACACAGAAAAAAATAAAAGGCAAGTTAAAATAATCAACAAATGGAACACTCGCTGCATCCGAGAGGAGATGCGGCGCGTTTAGGCACAGAAGTACATTCAGTCACAGCATCGGGGCAAATGAAAAACCCCAAACTGGTTTAGTTTTGAGAGCAGAAACTGCAGGGTGAGTGGTGGAGTCAATTCCAAGGCTATTAATACCATTTAAGCCCCAAAAAAGTATCAATTTATACAATATTAAAATACTACAATGGTTTAAAAAAAAATAAGAGTGTGATTTAATTTTTTTTTTTTTTTATGAAATGTTTTTGAATAAATAAATAAATTCCTGCTAGTGACACAACAAAACATATCATCTCAACATGGCACTTTTATGAACTCCTACAGACGCAGTAACAACAATGCTGGGTTGATTTCTGATTATTGATCTTATTGAGGAACAATAAACACAGTGCTGAAGTCAAATGTCTCCCCATATTAAAATATGACCAACACAAACCATAAATAAAAGGTCTAGAGTGGAAACTTTTGATGGTTTGGGGGACTTTTTCTCTTTTTATCACAAACCAACCAGGCTTTTAATATGACACTATATGCCAGTTGTTTTGCATATGCATCATATAATAAAAACAAACAGAGAAAGGCCACATACTTGATGATCGTCAGTCTGGCTGATGGTGTGAGAAGAACAGTAACAGCTTCAGTCAGGACTGGATTTATTCACTGCTCTGGTGTTCAGTCTGATGAAAGTCACCAGTTTGATTGAAAAAGCTAAATGCATGGATCCATATGTGCGCTGCCGTATGTGCAATATTCCAACATGTGAAATTGTGATCTATCAGTCTCGGTTTCTTCATTTGTGTGTCGGGTGTGAGTGTTTCGGAACCTCCTCAGGAGCGTGCACGTCCTTGTCAGTTGTTTGGCCTTTGCCTGCGTGGTGTGCATGTGGTATGAGAATGTCTGTGCACGGAGGACCACCGGGGTCTTTCATCGCCATGCTAGCCCCCACCAAAGCGGGATAGCTTCTGTTCCGCCTCAGTCCTGCGTTCAAACCTGGAAGGCCGCCGCCTAACGCAGCGTTCCCCACCCCGCCGGGGCCAAAGGATGCTAACAGAGCGGTCCCGGATGAGGCGGACGCAGAGAAGGGAGAAAGCGTGCGAAACTGTTTGAGTTTGTCCACAAGTCCAAGGTTGGTCATCTCTGCTTGGCTGTCGTCTTCCATCTGTTTATCCCGCTCCATCTCTCCCAGAACCTCTCTCAGAATGGTACGGGCCGGTTTGGAGGCAAGGAAGGCATCGTAGTATGGTGGGTCTTCAGTGGAAGGGCTGAACTGAAATGCTGGAGCTGGGGAGGTGGAGGAGGCGGAGTCAGGTGAGGTGGGCGGGGTGTGAGGCTGGAGTAGGAGCAGATCTGGTCGTTTCAGCGACTGTTTGACTTCACTCTCTGCCTGTCTGGCGATGGACCTCTGTTCCTGCCCCACTCTCATCATTAAAGCCCCTCGAGCCCCCAGTCCTCTGTCCCAGCTGCACGGGTTATACACCGAGGCAGAAATCCCATGCTCCAGCAGGAGGTGCACCAAGCCCAGGGAGGTGCTGGTTGTCTTGGTGGAGTCCCTCAGGTTAGTGGAGGACTCGGTGTGTGAGAGTGAGAGGCGGCGTGGGGTGCAGCAGGGGGTGTAGGAGGGTGTAGAGGATAAGGGAGACGGTGCGTGGGTTGGTGTTCCGATGCTGGCACTGTTCTGACCCGTGGATACAGCAGTGCTGGAGAGAGAAAAGAAAGATGGAGAGGAGGTAGGTATGGGGTTGCCATGGTGATCAGAAAGAGGAGGCAGAAACAAACATCATCAATGATTGAGGCACTCCTGCAGATTAGGATATAAAATGATGGCATTAACTGATGACAACTTTCCTGATTTCTCAGTTGAGCAGTCAGTGAATCAACACAAATACTAAAAAATGCCCGATGGCTTTGACTCACGATGATAAATAGAACACCTCTGCTAATGTATCTAAAAATTATAGCATTATATCATTAAAGACTCACTCTGATCATCTTTTTATCAAAATTAAAATAATTTCCAGTGGTTCTTTAGTTCTAAAAATGCCTTTTTTTCAGCAAAAATTCGTTTTTCTATTAGAAAAGTTTAAGCAGAACAGCAGTACTTCATTAGAAATTTACTTCTCAATTGTGGGTAAGACTGTTGGACAAAGAGTCACCCCGTCCCCTTTCCCATCACCCAAAACTAAGAGCAATTTACACACTATCCCGTTAGCTTACAGTCCCTTATACCCAACATTACTAATGCAAAAAAAAAAAAATGACGAGCAATATTGGAGCTATCCAAATGTAAAGTTTTGAGCTTGATAGCAGCTCGAATGAGGACATACACAGATCTAATCGTCTATAAGTGGATGCGTCATGAAGAGGAGCAGGGAGCCCGATGTATTTTAACAAAAACACTCTTTTTCAAACAGCATTTTGCTTGTCTGCTCCTGATTTACTACTTTCTGAATAAAAAAATACTCAGAAATGCAATTTTAATCTTATATATGTACTCCGTCATCAGAAAAATGCCACAAGAACATGTTAAAAACACAATTTTCATGAAAGTGAGACCTTAAATTAGATTTATATACAGATGTACTTACAGTGCTTCTATCATATTTTATCAGTGTAGGTTTTTCTACATTGTGAAGACTAAATTGAGTCTGTGAGGAATTAGTATTACAAACAGCAGTTATTAGCAGCCATGGCTAATATTAAAAACTTTGATATGTGGCATCACTTAGTTTTCACAATAAATGACATGCTTTGTGAGTTCTTTAAAAGCTGACAGTTGTGTACAACAACAAGGATGTTATCAGATGCATTTGACTCCAAAACATGCTTAAAGGCCTCAGCCAATCTTAGTGGGTTGTGATAGCGGTTAGAGGCTAGACTCTGGTATTATCTGATTGACACAAACCCAAACTGGTCTGAGATGCCTCGTCATGCCCTTTCTCACCCCTCTGCACACCTGAAGGTGTGATTAATGGGTCTGTTCTACTGCGGCTATAACAACCATATGATACAACTCCAGTTCGTCTTCCTCCTCAAATGACCTGCAGAGCCAATCAAAGAGCAGAACCGGAAGATGAACCAGCAACCTCAAAAACTCAACAGAAAAAATATGCAGCTGGACTAAGTGTAGGTGAATTTTTGATCCTGCAGGTAATTTTGAACAACTCAATGACAATTTAGCTCTATAAAAAATAGAAGTGCGAGTTAAACTTCAGCAGATTGGAATGATACCTTGGTGAAACGGAGGTCAGCTGATCAGAGGGGTGGAGGATCCTGCAGGTGGTGAAGGTGTAGGTGGAGCTGGTGTGGGACATGCACTTCCCTGGGAAATAAACTGGAGGAGAAAGTCAAAGGAAGGACAAGAAAACAGAAAGAAGAGGAGGTCAGTGCTTGAATCAATATGTAACTCAAGACAAAATACTGCAGACATTAAAGTGGGAAAAATAAAGCCTCCACCATGATTCACATCCCAAGCAGAAGCACCATAAAAGATATCTGCAAGTCTTGTAAGCCAGGTAAAGTTATTACTTTGAACATGAATCTATTTCCTCTCAAATGTGAAGTTCTTGCACTTTGCAAAAAATCTGATGTAATGGATCATATGCCTTAGCTAGGAGGACAGCTGTGCTGTCTTTTTGGGCTGTGTCACAGCAGTGTGGGTGTTCAAAGGTGACCCCCCACACCACATGCACACAGTGGGTGCCAATATTAAGCAGGCATTCATGTGACTTGGACAGCTGCACTGACAGCTCCTGATGAAACGGTTGTGCGTACGTGAGCCGGTGTATGCGGCCGGGTTATTTCTGTAACGCTGCTACACTTGAGCACAGCGCGATGCTCCAGAGGAGAGCTTGTTTGAAGGGGAGGAGCGCTGCTGCAAACGGCGGGACAGTGATTGGCAGAGACAGGAAAGCAAATGAAAGGATGATTTGCAGAAGAGATAAAATAAATAAAAAGTACTCTGTCATGGTGGAGCTGGTCGACTGCATGCACAATGACTGCTCCTGGGAGGGGTGGGTGTGCTCACGGGTCGACATGGAGGAATGGAGGTCACATTAAATTTTTGTCCGGTTAGCCTTCCTCGATCCCTAATCCCCCCCCAACCCTTCCTCTTGATTTTCTTCTCTCAGATACAAATACTCAGATTTCTGTGGGTGGCTGCAGCTAAAAGGCTCCCTCACCAGGCATGCGCTCCACAGGGCTCTGCTGCAGGGCCTGGAACTCTTTTTCCCTGATGCTCTCGAAGGGAGGAGGGAGTGGAGAGGACGAGTGGGGAGGGGGCGTGCTTCCGACATGTCCGTCCTTTCCTTCAGCTGTCTCTAAGATCACACCCAGTCCCCCTGGTTGAGTGTTTTCTTCAATGTCAGCAAATTTGTGGCAGCAGACAGACGGAGTCGAGGTAGACTGAGGCAGACCGAAGGGGGCGGGGCTTCCCCCTGACAGGTAGGAGCGGGTGTCATGTGGCTCTTCGTCCTCCTCTGGTTGGTCCAAATGCCAGCTGTCTTCCTGCTCCTGTTCGTGGGGTAAGCTACGGAAACCCTTAGTGACCACGCCGGGCCGGTGGTCCAGCAGAGCGCCCATGTGAGGCTGAGCCAGCTGCTGCCATGCATGCAGAGTGGCAGAACCTGGAGAGAAGGAAAAAGATCCTCGTGTTTAGCTGTCAGAATCAAGTTTCAGCTCCTGTCTTCACAAAGAATCTGAATCCAGTAATAAAATAAAGCTTCTTCATAATAATAGTATTACAGAAATATGTTTATGTCCAAGAAAGGAGCTTAATGACATAATAAAGAGGGTATTTTTTTTAACCAGCCATTTCCCTCCATAGAAATTTTAATATTTCAAAGTAAAAACTAAAGACAAACATGAAAAAATGAGAGAAGGGAAAGGTGAGAAACGTATGAAGTTTTATTAAAGATATATTAAACAGAAAAAGACAGAAATAAAAAAAAAATCTGAAATAAGGAAAAGTGATGAGATGTCAATACAATCATTTGCTTCTATTTCTGAAAATATTCAGAATCACTTTACTTTTAAGTTTAAAGGCTGCATACAATGATGTATACAAGTTTATGAGCATCATACTTATGAACATAAATGAAGCAGAAATGTTTAGGAGGATGTGGACAAATATGAAAAGATGTGAGAAAGAGAAGTTGCTGTAATACCTGATATGAACACTAGATGGTGCCACAAGAAATGGATTTAACAAGTTTTTCAAGCACGTGAAGGGTATTTGTCTTTTAAAATCTCTAAAATAACTTTGGTTTCTAAAGCTACATTGAGAGAAAAGTTACTCTCAGTTCTTTACATTTACAGAAAACAAACATCAGTTTGACAAATATCAAATTATGTGAATTACAGGCAAAAGAAATAAGTTCTAAAAGTTCAAAAAGTTCTAAAAAAACAATCATAGCTTTGTTCTAATTGGGTTTTGTGATCAAATATAAATTTGAAAAATCTAGTTCTTTTATTCTCTTAATTTGAAAGTAAATTTTATTAAACATAACTGATGGATAACAGGTTACGTAGTATTTTATAATTCAAGCCAGCAACGTGGCTGAGTATGTCTGAAATAAAAGGAGTGCTGCAGATTTAGAGCGTCCTCCCGCTGCTCCAGAACCTCCAGCAGACCTTCAGCTAAAGCCTGTGGAGCTGCAGCCGGAGGCTGGGAGCTGGGCAGCCTCAAAGATGGGCTGCTCTGTAGCCTCTCAGTACCCAGAGGAGTACTCTGAAGTAGCTTGGAGTTGTTGTAGTTGTAAAAAACAAAATATTGAGTCTGATGTTGCAGGGCTGGAGTTTGGGTCTGACAAAAGTGATTCTGGGATGCATCCACAACCTCACAATTGGGTTGTTGTTTGGGCCTCTGGTTTAGTTGGTGGTTTTTGATCAGAATCTCATTTTCACCCATCAAAAATGTGTGTAAATTGTGATTTTCTTTCTCTTTTTCATCACTGGGAGAAGCAGTGAGCTTGTGGCTTTGAATCACATATTCACCTTCTAGCGGCTTTACGATCTGCAGCTTCTCTGGGAGGTAAGACCTCGGGCTGAACGAGAATCCTGACCACATGGTGCTCATGGAGGGATGTGAGCACAGCGACAACAGACTCTCTGTCGGGGTCCCCGGGCCTCCACTTCCCTCCCCGCTTTCCTTTTCCTCCTCTTTTGCCAGATAAGCCAGCTTCCTGTCTCTCTCCTCCTCAAAGAAGCGTTTTTCTGAGAGGTAGTTGTCCCGACGGAGGGACAGGCGCCGAAGAGCAGCCTCCAAGTCTCTGCCGCCTGGGGTTCCGGGAGTACCGGGGGGACGCTTGTTGGAGTCCTCCGACCTGAAAAGGCCGACGTAGTAGGTTAAAAATAAAATACTGGGTCAGGATTTAAATTAGAAACAAGTGTTCAGAAATTTGAGAAAAAAAGGGCCTTACACTTCTAACCAAACAATAAAAGGTGTATAAAATGAAATATAAACAGTGAGAATGGCACATACCCATCAGGACTGCTTGTCCTGTTGTCCAGGATGATCCCGCTGCCTGTCTCACTCCCAAACATGGAGGTGGAGAAAGGTGTGCCCACCCTGCTGGAGCGGCCCGAGGTGAAGCAGGAGGTCTGATTGGAGCCTGGGATGTTGAGAGGTGAAGGAGCTGCAGAGGATCGCTGCTGACGCATCAGGTTGAGGTTCTTCACCGTCTGGAACACTCGCTTCGGATGCAGTCTGGAGTGAGATGAGAGTGAAAATAAAGATGGAGGGTTGAAACAGTTTGAAGCAACAATGATTAATAGTTGCCACTCCTAGTCACCCGTGTTAACTTGTAACTGAAATTACCTCTGCTCTTCTACATCCGGATCGTCCATCTGCAGCTCTTTCCTCATGGTTCCTTCTATTTCTGCTGCCAGAGAGTCCTGAAAAGAAATATAAATACATTTAATAACTTTATGGTACAGCCTTTGAGTTTTAAGGTAAATAAATGCATGGGACTAAAAGCTCTTTTACTGACCATTGGGAACAAGCCCAGAGAATGGAAACGCCTGGGATTGCTGAGGGGTAAACTTTTATTCCTCAGGTTCTTAAGCTCCTCCTGAGCTTCATGGAGCATCTCCATGCACTCTGCATACTTGTCCTGCAACTCACTTAGCTACACAAAGACAAAGAGTTTTAATTTTTACAGAATTTTACAGAAACCGAATTAAAAAGTTGTGTCCTGTACCTCAGCAGTGAGCTGTCTCTGAGCGTCTTTGGCAGCACCCAAGTGCTGTGTGAGCTCCTCATTCTCCACAGCATACTGTAAACACAAAACAGGACTCTTAAAAAAATAACTAACTAATTCATCCTTAAAGAAGTAACTTAAGATAATCGTACAAGCTTAGCCTTCTTCTGCAGGTCTACTATCTGAGAGAGCAGATGTGTGATTTCCTCTTGCTGCCGTGAGGCATCATCCGACTTTCTCGCCAGCTCTTCAGCCAGAGAAGAAATCTGCAGGTTGGCACCTCCTGATGATTACACCAAAGGTAAAACAGTTCTAAAATAGTGCTTCAAGACCGAATGAGCAGCAAACATCAACAAAAAATAATGGTATGGCTTTTCAAAACAAACACTCACGTAGCTCTTTGACACAATCATTGACAAGTTGCTGCTCCTTCTCCTCATAGCAGATGGTTTCAGTCTCCAGGTGAGTTGCCTGAAAAAAACAGCAAATTACTGTTTTACTTTAGGGATAAAAACAGGAAATCTTAGGTGTAATGTGACAAGAATTCATCACATATTTAAAGTAAATATCTAAGACTTTTTATTTTTTTTGGAGCATATATATTATGCATTTGTACCGCTGATCGGAGAGATTTGTTTTCGTCCTCTAAATCTTTGAGTTTCTTCTGTAAGGAGTCCAGAGGGAAAACGGCTGGAGCGGACACATACGGTTCACTTGGACACACACTGCAAACACACACATATGAGTCCGGCTTTATAAATATAAATATTGGCAGCCTTTAAGGATTAATTGATTTGAATTCTGATGCAGTCTGCTCTTTGATTGAGAAACAGTCTGCTGCCGGGGATTGTGGGAAGGCAGTGAGTAACGGCGGACTTACGGCGTGGAGGTGTTGGACTCCCCCTCACTTTCCTCTGCAGCGTTGGTGTAAAACTGCAGCAGCTCATCTTTCATGGAGAGGTCATGACGCAGCTGAGATACCTGGGAGGTATTTTAAGACTCTATGACTATTTTTACCTTTAATAAAATGCCATCATCATATTTTGCAATTACTTCAGCTTAATAGGCATCTCCTAAAGTATGCTCTTGTCGGTACACTTGTTGTTAGTGCAGAATCACTGACATTCACTGTCAGTTACTTCAGATGATGCTTAATATTTCCATAACATTGAGTTTACACAACATTTTTTATTTGCTTTTTGTCTTTTCTTAGTATTTGTAAAATAGTATCAGTAAAATAAAGAGGTAAAAACTAAAGACATATATATTTTTGTCCCAAACCCTATCTACTTTGAGTCGACAGTGAAAGAGTCATTTTGGGTACAAACCTCCTCTCGTATTTGCTCTACTTGCTCCTCCAGCAGTTCGTTCCTTTCACTGAGCCCTTTGTTCTTCTTTAACAGGGACTGTCCGATACGAGCTGCTAACTCCAAGTCCCGCTCTTTCTGCAAGGAAAATGCTCAGCTTGATATAGATTTCAAATTTAAGATAATGCAGCAGCTGCAGTTATTTTTAGCTAAATATGTTTTATA
Source organism: Oryzias melastigma (assembly GCF_002922805.2). Taxonomy (NCBI): domain Eukaryota; kingdom Metazoa; phylum Chordata; class Actinopteri; order Beloniformes; family Adrianichthyidae; genus Oryzias; species Oryzias melastigma. Next base: position 12,045,224 of record NC_050527.1, read on the forward strand.
AAAAAAGAAAACCCAGACTAATAAGACAACATGAAAATAGTCTTGTAGCATAGAAATATCCAATTGTAGACAAATACGGTTTGATTAAAAGTACAGAAGACACATTTATTTAACCCCAATGTTGTCCATTAAGTTTCTACTAAAAGTGGAGTCTGCAAATTAGCTGTTAGCTAGATGGCTTGTGGACATGGCATCGGTTACATTAGAAATTGTAACAATGTTTTTTTGTCCTGTCCCTTTTAAATAAATAAATAAATAATAATAAAGGGTCAAAGACCATTTTTAGTATAAAGGTTTAGGGACCGGTTGTATTGAGCCATCTTAGCACCACCATAGAGACTGGTGACTTGCAGATTCTGGCCCCATAAAAATATCTTTTTTTGTGGTACGCCTCTGCTATGTGAGCCAACTACCAAACGAGAGGCCAGACAGACTCTGGCACAGCCCAGCTGATGTGCTGTGGGTGGGGCCTTAGTTTAACAGAAAGAATAGGTAGTTTGAGACATTTACATATTATGCAACTCAGCCCTGCTAGCTGCAGAAAAAAAAACTATTCAGCAACGACAGACGTCTGTTGACTGTAAAGCCATCTCTGACGGCTGTGTTTTGAAAATAGCTGAAGATCACGGTTCATTTGACAGTAACTCGGCTCTGTTTGACACTCCCGCGCCGCTAGCTTTGCATTTAGCCGTCACAGAGCAGCTGAACAACAAGGAACATTTGAATATCAGCTGCTGAAAAACGGGTTTTATGATGTCCTATCAAACCTCCTTTGAACTCTGCAAGCCTCATAAACCTACAAAGTGCTTTAGAAGTCCTTATTAGAGGGTTACACTTTTCTCTTTGCATTCGTACCTCTTCCAGCAGTCGAGTGACAGCATCAATGTCACTGTACGTCTTTGTCATCTGGCCCACTCGGTCCGCACACAACACTGCAAGCAAACACAAACAAACGATATACTCACTTAAGGTATTAACTGATAAAATACACATACAGAATGTTAAATATGGAAGAAAAGATCTTAATAAATTTAAAAATACCTCTTAAAATGAATTAAATTTATGATCAGTTCAAACCTAAATGTCAAAAGGTTAAAGCTCCAACAAACAATAAATAATTATCAATATTTTAGCAACTTTGATGAAGCAAGAATGCAGGTTTGATTTGCTAAAAAACATTATTGGAATTTGACTTCTTAATATTATTTGAAAGTTTTGTTGACAAAGTTAACCACCTTTATATATGGAACAGTTATGGACATAAAACAGAAACCAATTTCAAGATATTATTTTACATATTTCAAAAGATTAACAATAAACCTGCTGTTCACAATAACATGCTGAATGTTAGAACAGAATGTTTTACATTCTATTCTCACTAGTAATCTAATGGTTGCTGTGGAGAATCAAACGAGTGATACTTGGATGATTTCAGGTTAATGAAGCTCTTGATGTTGTAGTTGATTAGGAAACAAGTTGTCATCATCTTCCCGCTCAGACAAAAATGGGTGTGAAGTACACAACACTGAGTCAGCAGCATTACGAACAGCTCTTTATGCAACTCTGTTCAATACTCACCACATATCTGTGCTGAACTGCACCCATCGCTACTGATAAAAAATAATAATGTAATCCTTTCTTTTGGTCAAGCTCACCTCATCACAGAGCAACACAAGAAATATTACACACAACCCACAAGTCTTTAAATTATTATGGCCTGATTATCTATATGTAGATCACCAGGAACACAACAACTATAAATATTTTTAAATATTTCAAACATTCAATTAAAAAAAACATATGTCTATTCTGGACAAGTCTGTTTTTGGTTTCTTAGAAAGTTTATAAATGAAACAGTTTTAGTGAACCGCTTCCTTTCACAAAATAAAATCTCGTGCTTTAGAAAACTCTTTTTAAAAAGCGTTTTTTTATCTGATCCTACCAAGATATTCAAATAATATCAAAATGTTATTATTACTTAAAGTTGACAAATTCATAACATTTAAAGATGATTTTAACGATTTGACTTTTTAAAGACATGTTCTTTTTCTTTGCAACAATATTTTCTTTTTTTTTCATGTACATTTAAAGCTTAATGGCGACTGATTATTTAAAGGTAAGGTGTAAGTGATTACAAAAAATACTGATTACAGGAGAAGATAAATTAGACATTTTTAGACTTCTGAAGCAATAGTTTGATTCATGCCAACAGAAGTCTGTCTTAAACTAAAATTGAAATGGCATGAACACATATTACTGACAACTATACAAGCAACAAAAGAATACTGACAACTAGAAAAATGCAAAGAGAGTCCAGCAATGCAAATGTAATATTTACTTATCCTCACAAAGATAGGGACTGTTAAGCTACAGAAAGTGAAGATTTCGAGTCTGCTGGCTAAGAGCTATTTAGGCATATTTTTCATGAATGGTGTTTATTATTAATCATGGATTTCCTGCAATTCAAGGTGACAGAAGGACAGAGAGATCTCACTCAGACAAAACACAGAATTATTTATGTGGTTCTGGTTTGTTTTCATTTTTGGACCATTTCATCTATCATCTGTAGAATCACCACTAGACATCGAGTCTCTTTAGCTTTGTTAGGCTTCAATGATATTTGCAGTGATTAAATATAGTCAGTAGTAACAGTATTGACTTTTGTTTCTTTTAGATCAAATTCATTAAATTAGTTATCCTGCTGATATTCCAACATGATGAAATGTCTTTTCAGACCTACTTCACAACTGTGAAATAGACCACAGAATTTAAATATTTATTGATTTATTTTGATCATTTTTTTTTTATTAAAACCAACTTTATCTATACATTTTTACATAACTACTGCTAAAGTAAAATGCAGGACTTTTATTTGATGAAATGATTACACAATATAATAATAACTTTTTGAAACTTTAATTTTTTTTCTTAAAAGAAACAAAAATTCTTGTAAAGGAAAACTGATTTGTGGATTTATGGAGAGCATTTACAAACTACAAATCAATTAAATATTGATCGATGCATATACATATTTTTTTAAATCAGCTCTGGTACTGACTATGTATGTGTGTAAATTTACCTCCCCAAACTATTTACACTAGTTTGTTCAAATAGAAACTCTTAAATCAACTCAGAACTTAATCAAAAAATGGCGTAACACTCTATTACCCTTTAACCCAGATCAGATAAAATGAGATGCTATAAAAATAATTGCTGAATACAGCACCCTTCATCTTGAATTTGCTGTAACACAAAAAGTGGGTTACATTACAGACAGTTTCTGTGTCCCACCCTGTCCAGAGGTGTAGTTTACAAATAGTGCGAGAAAAATCCAGAATATGAACTGTAATTACAGTTTATAGAATCTGAAAACATTGATAAACGTTGTTATAGATGTGATACGTTAGGGTCTGGATGATGTAAAACTTTGACTACAACTTCTTAATACACGAGGCAGCAGAAATGAGTAAGTGGTCACCATGGGGACAGAAAATCCATGTCCTGTTTTTTTTTTCTTTAAGTCTCCTTAACATAGCAGAAACATGCCACAGCCAGGTCTGAACTTTAATATTACACATAAATCTCTAAATATTCAAAGTAAAAGAAAGCATAGAACTGTTAAATAAACAGCCAAACTGTTACAGAAATATTAGTAGAAGTTTCATTTGGTTATCTGCTTTTTTTGGCCATTTTATAACAGCTGAGGTTGGGAAGACTGTTGTGTGTCTTTTGTAAAATAAAGCAAAACAATCATAAACAAAAAGTATATAGAAGCCAATGAAAACATGCAAGTGAAAAACCAACAAATAAATGTAACAATTAGGATCATGAGGGTCTTTAGCTGCAAAAAAGATGCAAAACCAACAAAGTAGTCTAAAGAAAGACTAAGATAAAATTCAAATTTGGAAAACTGCAGGTGAGAGTACCGATTAATTTAAAGCAATACACATTCCAGCAAAAACAATACTAACAGTCCTCTTAGATTAAAAAGAAACAACTACCTTCACATAAAACTTCTTGCTCTTCGTCCATTTCTTCCTTCTGTTTGTAGCCTTCATGACTTGGTAAAAACACAAGTTCTTCCTCCTCCTGCCTTGTGCTTTCATGGAGAGGCAAACAAACGTATTCCTCATCTTGGTCGGGCTGCGTCGACAATCCAAGCTCACCTTCACATCCAGACATGAGCAGTGCCATCCTCTGCTGTGGCACCACTGCTAACCGGTAAACCACAGAGCCCACGGGATCAACGCCATGGCTCCTTCCTGAATAGTTTAACCTACAGAGGATAGCGTTTTGGTTTCTTCCTGGAAGTGTATACGTCCTGCTCAACTCTGTTGCCAATGACTGACAAATCCTGAGACCGGCGGTGTCGGCTGTAGGTGTGTAGGATCAGGATCATTTGCCACCTGTGGCGGGTCAGTGGGCTTGTCAAACAGCTCGACTCCTCCTCCTTTCTGACTGGTCATTGAATGGCCTTTTCCACAACACCACAGACTTAGGGGAGACTGGCACGCATTTACAGACCCGACCTACTCTATGAGATTAAGAAACAGATTTAACACAGCAGATGTGGGGATTTTAAATGTTTATTTTATCTTTAGCCCTGTAATCGCCAAATGTTTCACTCAGACTTTGTTTTGTTTTAAATGTTCAGACAGACATTAACAGAGTAGTCGAGAGCTCAATGTAGTGACTTTTTTTTTCTCTTCTGAACTTTTTAATGTAAAGAAACCCTCTTCAAACCCCTCTCAAGTGACAGCAACTTGGTACATTCCTGCTCTGCTTCTATGGTTACATGAGGGCGGAGCCCAACAACACACACAAAACCAAACACCTGCTTTCAGGGTGTGGCCACACAGACTCTCAGGTGAATGTTTTACATGCAGTCATGTCAGTTTGGTGAGATAAACAGCTTACACATGATGGAAAAGTGATGTGTCAAACGACTGTTGAAGCTTTTTTTCAAATTCATAGAAAATAATTATATTAAAAAGAATCTAGTTTGGGACAAACCCTTCTTCTTTTGTGTCTAAATATGTTCATTACATTCCAACTGGTCAATAGCCACTGGCTGCCCACCCCAGCCTGGTTTTTCCGGTTGTCTTTCTATTAAAGCAGGTGTCTCCGCCCATTCTAAGTGCTCGCTCAGGAGGTCATTGTCAGGATGATACTAATCCTCCTCTGCATTACACATTTGAGTAAAAACGTATTAGGGAAACAAATGAATGCTGCAGTTCAAACCTATTCTCTTTTGCTGACATGACTTTGTGTCTCCAACACTGCAAATTTGCCATAGAAGAAACAAAGAGCTGTGTTCTTGCTTTGACAAAATGAAAAGATAAGGTACGCAATTACACAACGTCAAAATACACTCAATTCTTCACCATTGAGTCACAGAGAGGAACACATAAATATCTACGTGAAAATGCTATTTATCTGATGCACCAAGATAACCACTAAACCTAACCATGAAAACAAATAAAAATGCATACAGGTAGACTGCACAACAGGAAGTCATCTTTGTAGCTTAAATATTTATTTTGGAGGATTTTTTCAACTCTAAAACCCACTCCAATCATTTTTAAAGTATTTTAAAAGTGGTCCCAGTGCTATTTCAACTGTCTCTGAGTTGTGAGACTCCCTGTTACTGAGAGCTCTCTGTTTACAGGCTCTTCCACTAGCTTATAGCGCCTCACAGCCACAACCTAACATGATTGCTTCAACAAAAATGGCGAACAATATTGGAGCTATCCAGCTGTACATTATTGAGCCAGAGACCAGCTTGGATGAAGACCTACATGGATCTATTTGTCTACAAGTGGATGCATCAGAATAGAACAGAGCAGGGAACTTGTGGCCCACCCAGGATATTTTCTACATAACAAATACGTGCTTTTTTAAAGTGCGTTTTTTTTGTCTCCACCTGATTAACAAAAATGTAAATAAAGAAATACCTAGAAATCCAATTTTAAACTTAATTTTCTTTATATGTGACATCCATCATTAGTAAAATACAACAAGAACATGTTAAGAACACCCAAAACATAGTTTTTATTGGAGTGGGTCTTTAATGGGTTAATGTTATACCTACTCCGCTATCATCTCATACATCTGCTAAAGAGTCCAAAACAACTGTACTTATTAAAAAAATGTTTTTAATAATTAACCATCTAGATGGAGTTCTCATCTCCTCACAATTTAGGTGATCCAGATCAAATGTGAACGAGTTTTCTAAATATAATTAAACTGTAAAACCCTATTATATAGCTTAAAGGGTTAAATATGAATAGATAAACATTTTATGAACTATGACCACTAACCTCAGGGAGACTGTCATTCCAAAGACCACAAAGAAGAGAAGAAATGTTCTGCTCATTAGTCTGTGCTCAAGCATTACAGCTTCTATCATTAACCAAGAGAAGTGATTCAGTTCAGTGGTCCTAAGCAGAGCTGCAGCCAACAAGAGATCTGGACAAACACCATTCAGTGTTCCTGTGAAGTTTATTCTTTTATCTACTGCACGTCCAATCACAGACAAACAAGTTGTCCTTGATTATTTTTTTTTTCCATCATATCACTTCCTGTTTTATCTCTCTTTTCAGCTACAAATCTCAATTTTTGTTCACACTTTCTTAACCGCTTCAAAAATGAACCTGCAATGAAATTCATCTGAACCACAAGCCTATTGTGTTCCTTAAGATTTGAACTGTAGATTAATCATTAAGGAAACAAAGAGAGGAACAAACATTTGCCTCACTTGGTGACTGAGCTGCATACAAACTCCAGCAGGAGATAAAGTTTGGCCGTAGGTCAAAAATCCAGGACAAATTCTGTCTTTGATAGGTTGCTAAGCACAGATAACTAAAATGCTAAATGTTCTGAACTAAGCAGACTTTAAAACAAACACATTTGTTCCACATAAACAGCCCTCACACTCCTATTGGACGATTCCTTTCAGTCTTGGTGGAAACTTTGTCCTCCCTGAACTTTGCTCATTTGACTGATTTGTTTTGATGGGTTCTAAAAGTGTAAATAAGTCTACTGCAAGCCAGTGTAAACAGAGTATTTATCAGAGAATTCATGCAAAGGATTGAGCTAAATATACTCCAGCCTACTTCTTTCAGCGTGCCTCTTGTCATCTCTGAATAAATTGAGCTACTTGCTATTTTTGCACTCAATGAGATTTATTAAGGAACTTTCTCTCTGATTAGACAATATTTGTACCAAAAAAGTCTTAAAACTGAATTCTAGAGTGTGGCTTGAACTTCAAAATATCCTATTTGTTCAATCCACCAGACTTTTACAGCAAAAAAGGTCCTTAAAAGTATTTTTATGGATGTAAATTAAAAACATTTGCCACAGGTAACCAAACAATAATGCATTACAGAGTGCATGACTGCATCATAAGCTGCTACATCAAAGGAAATAAGAAACCAGGTCACATGATAAAAGAAAATAACAGAGACATGGCTTCTGCGATGATCCCAACTACTGTTTTTACCTTGATCCTGTCACATGACCGATTACTACTGCCCCATGGATGCTCCACGGGGAGCATCGTTCAGCACAATCATGACCTTACCTTACTGCAAACACCAGCATTAGCTGCTGCTGTAATAGACCATAGCACATTACATAAATATTTTCACTGCATCAGAGTCGATTATATAAGGAGCTTTGCATTTCTCTGACTTCTTAATAACCACATTGTTCCAAGATTTATCCTACAAATCCAGGCAAAAATAGAACTTTTGACTCCATAAGAACATTAAGCTGATGCCTGAAACCTTGTTGTAGTTGGCTCTTACCATCAGTACACTCTTCGTAGTACCAGTCCAGCTCATAGTAGTCAGCCTTGACAAACCTCTGGCCTCTGGTCTGGCCTCGCCTCTTCATCCTCACTGTTCTGCCAGACACATGTGCTGATGTTCCAGCATATTTATGCTTTGCATCTCTGACAGCAACATCCCAGCATGATCAGAGACATTGTCCTCGTAACAGTTCCAGGTTCTGTCCAGTGGTCATTTGTTAGTGTTGGGTTATCCCAGGATAAATGAGAGCTTAGCAGGAGTTTTCTTTGGTCTTATCACAAGTCGTTTCTGTTCAAAAATAATTACAGGTGTCCTCCAGGGGCATTGCACACTGCTGATGGCTTTACTGATGCAACATCAACTGTCAGCCTGTGACGTTTGCCTTTTTCCTCATCAAAGATTTCCTACCAGGTCAGCAAAGCTCTGATCTTCTGACTTCGTCCATGTGCTCCACCTCCTCTTTTATTCCTTCCTAATCATTCCAAAGCTAAAAAAATGCACCAGGATCTGCAACATCTTGTCCAAATCTCATTTCAGGCACCCGTCTGTTAGTTTTCATATCCCGTTTCAGTCTCCTTGGGCTGACGGCGTCTTGTTAGGGTCAAATCATGACCTTGTTCTTCGCTGTTACAACATTCCTTCTCTTCAGACTCCACGCATGGAACGCCACAATGACTCAATGAACACAGAGACAGAGCAGGCAGCAGCAGTCACGGGGTTTGCAGCAGAAACGATGCTAATGATGACATCCTGGGAGGGGCGGGCTTAGAGTGCGCCTTGAGCCAATGAAAGAGAGGAGCAGTGCTTTCACGCTCCCGCCCACAATTTTTTTTCTTTTTTTTTAGCATTTCCCCCTCCTCTCCTCTACTTCGTCCTTCTCTATGGTTGCTATAGTAACAGGCTCAGACTCCAAGGCCTCTCAGCATGTAGAGGGAGTCAGTATAATAGCAGTGTGGTGTTGGAGGAGGTGACGTGGACAGAAATGAACAACAACGACGAGTCATCAAGGATTTCTTTTCCTTGCGGGGGAGGGTTAGAATCTGTTTGCTAAACTTGTTTGGACCATAATCAAAATGCCAAAGAAAGGAGAAGTCCCCTTCAAGTGTCACTATAAGCCACTGTATAATAAAACCTTTGACTTGACAAGCTTTAAAGCTCACATGACACAGTTAGTAAAATTTTTGGTACACTGAAATAAATATTTTTTAAAGTGATTATTTGTGGTCTAAAACATTGTTTTTTTTCCTCATACTGTCGTCTTCTTCTTGAATAAGGTGTACTTCTATAGCGCGATCACCACCTAGTGGCCTAAATGAAAAACCCTCCAGGAGAAGCAGAACAATGTTTACAATGTTCATGATCTGAACATTTTTGTTAAAACTTCTCCTTTGGAGAATCCACGTAACACTGTATGCTATTAACAATGTCATTATTTCACTAATCAATTTTACAATATGTGAACTGTATTAGATTAATAAAAATAGATTCACATTACATAGTAGATTTTTAATGTATTTCTAAACAAATGTGTACAAATGTGTGGACTTAAAATTGAATTGAATTGAAGAATCGAAAGAATAAAAAAAAATTGCAATCGAATCGATTTAGGCTCTTGTAAATCAAGTAGAATCGTTTCTGGAAATTATAATTAATACCCAACCCTAGCCCAAACTGCTTTTAAAATCCAGGGCACTAGATAGTCCTGGGCTGCACGGTGGCGCGGTGGTTAGCGCTCTTGCCTCACAGCGAGAAGGCCCCGGTTCGAATCCCGGCTGGAATCTTTCTGTGTGGAGTTTGCATGTTCTCCCCGTGCATGCGTGGGTTTTCACCGGGGACTCCGGCTTCCTCCCACCGTCCAAAAACATGCTTCATAGGTTGATTGGTGACTCTAAATTGCCCCTAGGTGTGAATGTGACTGTGAATGTGTGTGATTGAGGCCCTGCGACAGACTGGCGACCTGTCCAGGGTGTACCCCGCCTTCGCCCATCAGCAGCCGGGATAGGCTCCGGCACCCCGCGACCCCGAAAGGGAAGAAGCGGTCAAGAAAATGGATGGATGGATGGATAGATAGTCCTGAGCTACAGTTTTTCTAGTAGTTAGGGATAAGGGTGGGAATTTGGAGATTCAACAAATAAAAACAACTGTTCTCCTCCTGAAGTAATTTATTTGTATTGAGACAATACTAAAAATACCAAAAGTGAGACTTATACTCCAGTATATCTGTTTTTGTCTTCTTTATTAACCTCTTTTTGGCTGCTGCGACCTATAGCCTGAAAAATACAGTCATTTTATTTCTTCTTTATAGGTTCAAATTTTTAAATTTTGGAAACAGAGAACATGAGAAGCCTAATGGAACATGATTGTACAGACAATCATGACTTTGTGAAATGCTTTTGGTGTCTTAATGCTTTTATTATTATTATTATTTTGTGTACAAATGTATGCATTAAATATGGTAAGACAATTTGAGCACTTTCTGTTTTATCATATTATTTTGAGCTTAAAAATAACATGAATTCAATCACTTAATCAATTGATACAAGGAATCTCAAAGAAAAGCTTTTTTTTAGTATTTTATGTTTATAGCAAATTTTTCTGACAAAATAAGTGCATCTACATTGACTGTCCTTTATCTAACATATCTTCAATCCAGCACTGAAGCATGGAAACAAATGTTTTCAAAAATACCTCTCACTCATGGAGACATGTGGGTGTTGGGTCATCGCAACACAGAGTCAAACCGGGTTGGAGCGCTGCCTGCATGTCATCATCTCATCAGACGAGCCCCTCTTAAGTAGCAGGTCACCTCGGCAACCACTCATTGGATGCAGCTGGGTTTTCTGTACTGTGCCTCACATAAGAAAATTGGAGCCTTACAGCCAAGAGAAGACAGCACGTGACTGAGCTCTGCTCATATATCATGACCCCTAAGGGTGCTGACACTAGGGCCATCTGTCTGAGGTAATAATGACAAGCCACATGGTGCTGGTGAGGAGGAATATAAGTGGGTAAGCATGTTGAGAATGCAGTGAGAAAAGGATCATTGTAATGCTTTAGCTATTTTTTTCTAATTTAACGATTTTTGTATAGAAGCTGGTTTCTGAAAGCTGAGATGTCTATTTTTAGATTTTTTTTTTTAACTCTTAGTCACCATTCAAGCAGACATGAATTAAAGTTGAATAATTAATAAAGAAGAAAAAAAAAGATGGAGGGTTCCCGGAGTTTGTCATGTGCGATGCTGGCACGTGTTTTCGTGAGCCAGAGATTGTTTACTTTTCTAGCTGCGTGTGAAGTGGGTGTGTCTGATTTACAGCTGAAGCGGAGGGCAAACACAGGGCAGTTTGATAAGAAAAAGCAGAGACCTGCTTCCAAACCAAAGACTGCAGGGGGAAACAAGAATTAATCAGGCGATGATAGAGGCACAGCTTTGGCAACAATGTCCTGCACTTGAAGTGATAGTGATGGACAGATGGTCATCTCTGTCTCAGGTTAAAGGTCAGAAACCGAACAAATCCCTCTTAGTGACACTCCAGCGAGGATTTCCTGAAAGTTTCATTAAATATTTATCCCACCCTGAAGCTTCAAGAGGAACTTCATTGTTAATGGATTTGAAGAAGGTAACTTACAGAAGTATTTTAGGGTCTCATCGATCTGCTCAGTGGTCAGGTCAAGGGCCGAGTCGGGGTCCACCAGTGGCGTGTGCAGCCAGTCATCTTGATCATAACCAAAGATGGTATCGGCCCTCAGCTTGTAGACTGGCAGCTGCTCCTCCAATAAGCTGATAATCTCGAGCTCCGGCAAGTCAGTACTGTTACACACATCTGCATGAGGAGACAAGGAGATCCAGTACCGTGTGTTAATGGTAAACATGGACAAGTATCTGCAAACTGTGGTGCATTTTCAGGCTGTTGATTTGAAGCTTTTTTTTTTTTTGAGTCTCTACTCTTTCAAAAATTTGAAAAGAAAATCACATCTATGCTTTGTTCTGTGTTACATGTCAGACTGTGCTCTTAAACTGAAGCCAAGTAGACTTTTTAGAGACTGGTAAAGATTGCAGCTCTTCTGCTACATGCTTCCTTAATCTTAAACATATGTGTCATCAGATAAGGCTCAGTCAAGACTCACCATCCACTTTTTGAATCTTCATAAAAAAAGAGAGAGAAGTGGTGCAAACCTAAACAGGAATTTTTTCCTCTACGTATGTTTGGTGCATTATAAGATATGATCATCTTTAGACTTTTTTTGTTTTTTTCAGAATGCTTAAATTACTCCAATCAAAGATGAATCCCTCAAAACCAGAGGGAAAATGAAACCTCATTGAGATGATCACCATACAGGTTTAGGAGGTCCTCTAGTGGTCCATTAAGGAAACACAACAGCTACATTTAGTGCTTTAACCCTGGAGAATCCATCTATTTGGCTGCTGATACTTATTAACTTCTTTATTTGTAATTTTTACATTTTACTCAGTCATTTACATTTTTTAAAATTGTCATCCTTTTTTTCAATTTCTTGGGCTGGTGGTAACAGCTGCTAACCAAAATGGGGGAAAAATGTAAAATTAACTTTAAAAGCCCAAAAGGAAATTGTTCTTGGGTTAAAAATAAGAGTTAAAAACTCACTGGTGTTTGAAACGTCATATTAATGCATTCTGACAAATTTCCTTCCCCATATACTACCAAAACCTAAATTAAAATCCTAGTGGTGATAAAAAAAATATGGTGCTCCAAAAAAATTCTCAAAATTAAAAGTACTAGAAACTATAAATTATTAAATCTCAGAACAAAACTACAAATAGCATGAATTATTTTTGATATGCATTTACTAGTTTGATGTATAAAAACATTAAATACACCTAGATGTAACATGAAGATTACTAAAAATTGTTAGCGTTAATAAAAACACTCAACAATCACACATATTGCCCTATGTGGAAGTATTGTGTTTAACCTCAGTTCTAAAGAGTGTGCTTCTTACATTTCATTACACATTATTTTTACTGCACTATCAGGAGTTCTTTACCTCGCAATACTCTAAGTTTGAGTGTTTTTTTATTTGTACACATACGCAGAGAGAAGCTGTTGGATTGACAGAATCAGCATGGACATGAGAATTAGCATATTCTAAAAATAACCCCCTTTGTCTTTTTGCTCCGAGGCTCCTCTGTCTGCATGTCGGTCCGTCTGTGACTCCCTGACAATACCGTCTCTTACAGTTTGTCAGCCTGAGTGACGGATTGTGCTGAGAAAGGGAAAAACACATGCTGCTCTCACACACAGCAGCTGGTGAATCATTCAGCAAGCACAGCCAGCTAAGTTTCAGAAGTGCTGACTTCCAACAACTGTCATGTCAAGAAAAGAGATTTAAAAAAATGTAAAGGATAAATTGGATATAACCTCTTTAATGTCACCTCAGTATAGATATGATATGGCCTGAACAGTGAATGTTGTCTTTTTTATTGTATAAAACCCTTTTATCCTATTCATTCTATTTTCTACAACCACAAAACTTTTTTGAAATGCACCACTTCAGTTTTAGTGTATTTGTACTGTGCCAGTTCACAACCAGGGTTGTCTCAAAATGCTACAAAAAGAGCAAAAATATCAGTCAAAGCTATGTCACTTACTGTTATAATCCATCTCAGTTCAGGTAATTCTAATGAAGCCTTTGTGTCTTGATTGAATGCTAGTGGTCTTTATAAATGACCGACAGATTACCAGAACATCAAAGGGTTTTTGTGTTATCCCTACACTGTAGTGGTGAGGGAAATAATCATTATTTGATGCATTAATTACTCTGAATTTTTTTCCAAATTTTAAATGACCAATATTCGAACAATTAAAATAAAGCAAAAGTAAAATGCAGAACTAAACGGTGGACATTTTTCACTTTGACATCTTTTTAAGAGCACACAAACATGGCTGACCTTGTAGATCGTGTCATATAACCAGCCTGACCACAGTGTTGACGGCCTATTGGCTTTAGATAAAAGTTTTTGTTCTATCAGACCAAAATTAAATTTGTTGGAAACACAAAGAATTTTTGAAATCACATCATACAGTTCCATCCAGAGGAAGAAGAGTGTAGAAACTGGTTGCGTGCTACTGGCATGAGTGTGGCTTTAACAAGTTCTGCTGCGAGCACTTCAATGGTAAAAAAAAAAAAAAAATATTGGATATCCTAAAGAAAATTCCATCGTCATCAGAGAAGGCTAAGCGAATAACAAAGTAAATCAGAGCTGTTATACCAAAGGACTTAAGACCATATTCTGTGGTGGAGACTGAGGGCTTCCAAACTATTAGAGTCAAGGTACAACATCCCTACCTGTCGTTTCTTCACCGACATGGTCAACCCAGCAGTATATGCCGAGACAAAAGCTGAAGTCATGGCAGCAGTTGTTAAAGCTGACAGGATAGCATTAATGTGTGACGTTTAAACTTCAATCCTCACAGAATCAGACTTCACAATAGCTGCTCATGTAATAACCACAGACTAAATCATGTCCTTCAAACGTAATGACTGGAAGCCACTCTGAAAGCTGCATGATAATCATTTCATAATTGAATCATTGCTTCCTGAATATTTATTGAATCAAATCATGAGGTGCCTCAAGAGTCCCTCCCCTACTACACTGAGAAAGAAAAAGGCAACAGTGAGGTCAAAGTGTGAACAGAGCTTCATGGAAGAGTTTTCCATGACAAAGCAGCTGCATCTATTTTATACATCACCACGAGCAAAGCAAAACATCACATGAAATGGTTTGATAAAGTACGCCACCAATAGAAAATGGTAGAAAACAATATGAATCAGTTTGCCAAGAGAACAGTGATTGCCTAGGTGTTGAGTTGGTGAAAGAAGGGTTATGATTCGGGGTTGTTTTTCAGAAGCAAGGCTTGGCCACTTAGCCTTAGTAAAACTAACAATTCCAAAATTCCCAGCTTTGTGGTTGGAGTTCGGGAATGTCCCCCTCCTGTCCTAACAAGACCTCATATTAGAGCACAAAGCGAGTTCCATTCAAACTTGGATGTTTCATAATGTTGGGTATCACTGCCAACCTACAGAGTTGATTCAATGTTGATTCACAAGTTTACAGTTTCGATTGGATTTCTGACTCAGGGTGATTCGATTAAAGAGCTGTTTCAAATTTCTATCTAAAACCAACAATGTTTGGCAAACAATTGTATTATTGCACAGAAAATAAGATTTAAACTGAACAAAAGGCGGAACTATTATTATTAAGATGCATTTTAAAATCAAAACAAACTAAAAAGCATTTTTCCGAATAAATATACACTAAATTGTTGTAGGAAAAGACTGAAACAAACTGATGTGGTATTTCCAAGTGTGGTTTGACTTCATTGACTTTCACTCTCTGGATCCTACTCTGAAAACACGTCTGAGCTTCGAGATCAAGTTATAAATAGTGCAACAAACGTTCACAAGTTTCTAAGAGCATGTGACCCTGAGCAATTAAAATCCAAGCTCCTTAGAAAAAAAAACAACCTGATAATAAATCAATTTGACTTTCAATAAATGTAGGTTCGACTCTAGACGTTCATATGGCTTTTAGTGACATGTGACTGACACAACCTCGAGTTCCAGGCTAATTTTCAAATGTAAATATAGACTGTCGGCTGATACAATGGAAACAAGTAGCAAGGACGCGCTGACACATGGGAGAGGCTATAATTCACAAGAGCAGAGAAGTTCAAAGGCGAGAGGATCACGCCCTCACCCTGAGCTTTACCATAGCAAAGTGAAGTAAAAACAAAAGGACACGTTTAGGATTTATCAATATAAAAAGTCATACTGATCATTTATGTTAAAACATCAGTTTTAGATCACTGAATGGAGAAGCTGTATAGTAAAAGGACAAGGGCTGGTCTTTACCAAACAACTGGAATCTGTTTGACAGCTAAAACAACACAATGAGACTTCTGCACTGCAGAAGTTCAACATGGCTGCCTCCTGTTTGACCACAGCATGTAGCAAGTTCCCACGTATGGAGAGATCATAAAATTTAACCTTCAAAACTTGAGGATGTAACATGTTGATGTGTATGTTTAGACATAAGAGAGTTGCAACAAGTTATCAGTTCCTTTGTCTATGCAAGTCTAAGCAGGAAACATGTCACCGAAGGGCAGAAAGACAGACACAGTCTGATCGTAACCCTGAATAAAAAGCAGCTGAAAGTACCGGTGTACTCTCTGCTCTGTCTACTCACTCATGGTGCCGGGAGCCCAACAATCCCCAACAATCCTGTCCTCCAATCACATTTTCCACTGGTATCGGAGAGATCACAGAAAGAAAAAAAAAATGAAAGAGGGAGACAGAAGAGAGCAGAGAGGGTGAGAAACAGGAAGGGTAGGAGGGGGTACTGTGTGAGGGGTAAAAAGAGAAGGAGGAACAGAGAGACAGCGAGCAGTGTAGGGGAGACAGAGACCCCAGCCAAACTGGTGGGTCATGCCGAACATGCCAATGACGGTATCCAACTGGACCGCCCCATATTTACTCCGTTGCTCTGTCCCTCTAACAACCAGCAAACTCAGAGAGACACTCGGCTAAAGTTAACCACACACATGGAGGACGCTCCTGTCATTCTGATCCTCTGCAAACCCCACATAATGACAAGCTTGACACCATCAGTTCATTGTTTTTACTCCTTCAGCTCTTGAGGTCGCTTCCTTTGTTGAAGAACAGACATATTAAGAGTGTAGGAGAGGGAAGTGTGTCATGAAAGAACTTCAAATGTTTTTCTTGCAGAAGAACAGGTCAGAGTGAAACACAGCCTGAAAATAAATCTGCTAAAACTTCTCAAATACCACATTTGGGCACCAGACTATGTTCTACTTCCTGTGAGGTTATAGTGTAAGAAGCACGTTTATAGCTACAGTAATCGGTTTGGAGTTAGTAGTTACTAGATTTCCCATTAATCTGAGCCAAATTCAACCAATAATTATACAAGAATTGCCAATTATCTAGGTGCTTAAATACTTTAACTATTACAGCACAATGAATGCTTTTGTAAGCTTCAACTAAACGGCAGCCAGGAAGTAGACGTGTCCTACATGACTTCATCTGTGTCTCACTCTGGTTCCCTGCCCCCCTTCTTTCTCTCTTTGTGCAGGCCAACTCCTCTCTCTTCAACAGACCATCCCATAATGCCACTGCTGCTCGACTCCTTCCATCGCTGCTGACTGGTAACCACAGAGAAATACCAATGTGACCAGGAATTGTTGCACGGCAACAGGTGCTCAACAGACCTTCAGGTCGTTTATAGTTTCAAACTTTGTGACTGCTTTTAGTGGGAAAATACCAACAAACAGAATCAGAGACACAGAAACAGGCTGACATGAGTTTTTCTTTATGAAAAGACAAATGTTTGGGTTGAATATGTGATGATGTAAACCTTATTCTCCCAGCAGGTGGCAGCACTGACCCTCTTTGGAAGCCCTGTCCTCTGACTGTACACAATGAACTTTGTGCAGGTTCCTTAAATAAATCCATTTCTAACACGTTACAAAACAGAGTTCATAAGTCTGGATGGTGAATTATGATACTGCAATTTCTAAGTTATCAAAATAAAATCCAATAATGAAATTATTATTTAACAGCTAAAAACATTAAAGGGAGTAGGTAAAGATTTTGAGTTACAAAGTATGCATGTAAGCCAACCAGTTAATGCATGAATACTAACATGATGTGGGGCATAAAGTGCCAATTAGGCCTTGTAAGGCTACTCTATAAGCAGCACACCAGCCTGTAATGTGATCTTTTAGCCTGTCTCCAAAACCTGCTTGTCCAAGCATAATCTCCCTACATGCAAGAAGGGTTCCTTCACCACTAACTCCAATTCTTTGAACCATTAAGTCAGGCTTCATGGAAGAGTTGTATCTTCCTGTTAGAGCAGGACGATTTTTACAAAGGGCACCCAAACATAACTGTACACATACACAAAAACATTGCAGCAGCTGAGTCCTAAGCAGCACTAAAGACTTGGGACCACTGTTTGTCTAACCATTTGATGACTGTTGTATCTTGTTCCAGACATACAAAGAATGAGAAATCTGAATTAGTTGCTTTTCTAATCGTAGGCTTATACCTCACAATTGTGAAAGGAACTCTGATAGATGTATAATCCTAAAGCTCAGAATGACACTGAACAAAAAGAACACCGTTCAATGCTACAAAGATAAATGAACTGAAGTTGCGCAACAAATGTCAGTGCTTAAGGTGAGCAAACCCAGGTTTCCTAATTTTGCGCTTTACGGCCGCTACGAAGTGCATAATGGACACTGCCTTTCAAATAATACCAGGAACTGAGTTCATACAGAAGTTCAAGAGGGAGGGCCTTTTCCTTCTTCTATGTACAAGAAAGACCTGGATTTAATCCCCGCCGCCTGTGCACGGTTGTCCAGCAGATCAAGACAGTCTCCTCCCTCCTCTGTATTTGCCCTTCACGAGAAAGGGCTGAAGTTAGCAGTGTTTTATCATCAAGGTGAGATGATTTTCCTCAGCACGAGGAAAGGTTGATCACTCAGTGTAATGGGCCCACTGCTGCATAGACGTTCCTACCTTTCAATTCCCTTTAAAACGAAGTGTAGAAAATCTGGGTTTGACAGGCGTGCCCAGAGTGTAAACAGAAAGAAGGAGAGGCTACTGTACATCTGAAATCTGTCAAGTAAGATCAAACACATCTCAGCTTTTTGAGGGGAGAGAAAGATAGAGAAGTTGTGATAGTTGGATCCACTGACAGAAAAACTCCTCTGGGAGCTTTTCTCTTGTTCACACGCTGGCTTATATATAGTGCTGAGGCCCCCCGAGGCTTTCTACTGACAGGATGTGACATTACAAATTGGTCACAGATTCTCCCAAGTTTAAGCTTCTCTCTTATCAACAGCAGAGTTCACAGTCTGGACTGTTTACTTCATCTTTATTTCAAAAGTATTTTGAAGTAAAAGCTGACATATTACTTATATAAATATTTTTCAGTGTACAACTTTCATAACAGTGCTCAATTAGTTTTCAGAGAGCAGTTTTGAGAAATGAATTATGTATAAATCATAAAGCACAGCTAAATGGACTTGTAAGGTTTGTTTCATAACATATGAATGCAGCATTACCAGTAATGGTCTGGGCATCTTTGCAGGTGGCCGTGAACATCTGAAGTGCATCCGGGAGACTACCCTCACTGACGTACTCCTCGTCTTCATCTTCTTCGCTGGCCAGCTGGAGCCCTGGGTCACAGGACTGAAACGAGTGCTTGAAGGACTGTGCAGGAAGTGGGGCGGAGGAGAAGGAACAGGTGTGGGGAGTCTGCGTCCTTGGGTCCAGGTTGGCGCTGAGCAGTTACTGATTTGAAAAAGGATGGGCCATCGACACGACGAGGATCCTCCTAGCAGGAATTACAGTCAAACTAGGTTTGTCATGAGGGCAAATGAATCAGGGCATCTCACTGCACTGTGGGAAGGCGTGAGCTTAGAAACACGGTGCAGAGTTCATGTGTTCAGACCATACCTAAAAATAGAAAGAAGGGAAGTAATTAATATTTTAATATAAACACGAAAGCCAGATTTCAGAGAAAAATGTTATATTTTAAGGATTTACTTTACATTGTTTTGTTGAAATGTGTTGTAACCATCTTGATCTCATGGTAGGCTTTTATTTTTTCAATATTCCTAACTGGCTGACACCCAAAACAGTTAATTTTAGACATTCCTAAACTTTACATTGTGCTATTAACTGATTAGATATACAAGTTTTATCAGATTTAACAGCACAGTTAAGACCACCTTTGATTTTTTCCTCTGTGAAAAATCAAGGTCAGACTGATAACACAACTTATGATCTCAGACAGGTTGCAATTACAGACAGCGGAAGGCAATTTTATTTTTTAGCTGGCAACATATTAACTAGTATAATAATTAGTTACTAAGTTACTTAAACATCAAAGATGAAGTCCTTTCAAGTTGTCCATTCATGTTTATGGGGTTCTAAAAGTGAGCTAACACTGGATTCTAATGGGAAGTGCTGACCATCTACATATTTTTCTGATCTGAGCATAGAAAACACAACTCATCTTTAGTGAATGTATATCCCATAATCCTTTGCGATCTCAAATATCTAAAGCAATTTTGTCATTTATCAATAATCAATTATTCAAACTGGGATTTGAGTAACATATGTTACAGTAAATCATATGCATCACAGTTTTAGTAAATAGCAATTATTATGACTCAGACAAATGTTCTCATTAGTAATAATTTTAACATGACAAGTACTGGAACATGACTCAAGGGCCTAACTGTAAAAGTCTGGATGTGTACTTTGCATTACCATGCAAGATGTACTCAATCTAACCAGGTAACTGTGCTATGGATCTAGCATAATAAGATACATAAAATATTAGAGCCAGAAATCGAATTAAAAAACAAAAAAGAATTAATCGTAAATCTAGGGAAAAAAAAATAAAATATTGCGATTAATCGCAATATGCTTTTTTTGTTACAGTTTTTACTCACCACTTATTGTCTGTGAATAATCACAGTATAAAATCCCACACAAAACTGTACATTTAGAACGGGGGTGTCAAACTGAATCGCACAGGGGACCAAAATCCAAAATACATCTTAGGTCACGAGCCGAACAAAATAAATATTTATTGAACACTCTAAGACTAAAATTGTAAAACATTTTAACATAATAATGAACTAGATATATAGCATTACTTGCAATAATACTAGAGTGAATACTATAAGTGGAATTTGGCAGCTGAAAATGCTAGTGCTAATAGCTGAAGATGCTGAAATTGACAGCTAAAAACGCTGAAGCTCATAGCTGAAAACGCTGAAGATAATAGCTGAAAACGCTGAAGCTGATAGCCAGCTAAAATGTTAGCTAAATGCCAAATTAGTCTAAAAAAACTATTAAGTAAAAAAACTTAGGTTAGCCAAAATAGCTAGCATGTAGCTGAAAAAATAGCAAAACTTCAAAACAGCCAAAAAACAAAAAAGCCTAAATTAGCTAAAACAGCAAGCATGTAGCTGAAATATTAGCTAAACTCCAAAACAGCCTAAAAAATCTTAGTAAATGCCATAACAGTTTGTGTTGTGATTAATCACTATTAATCACGATACTTTACTAGGTAAATATTATGACAATATGCAGCTTTTGAGCAAAAACACGCTGTGGAAGCCTCAATCGGCGAGGCAAAGCGAAGGACTGCTGCTCCTCGAGGTGCAATTAATTTCTGTTAATGAATATTAACGCAGTAATTCTGTTTGATTTATCGCATGTGTTAACACATTAATGTTCACAGCCCAATAAAATATATAAAATGTTAGTTACCTTTGCAGAAAAAAAATATTTCCTCATTTTTATCTTTCTGTTTCTGAAACAGAGTAGATCTGTTAGAAGATCATGTTGGATCTTGGAGTGGTATAAAGTTAACATTTCAAACATTCAAAGGTGGGACATTACAAGACTCAGTGGTGAACTGTGCTGACTCAAAATAGTTAGGAGGAGTGTAACTGAGCCCATGTGGTAAATAGCAGCACAGACTCATGTCTGTTTTCAGTGAAGCCTAAGGACTAAAAGATCAGTGGATTACAATCTTTAAACTAAAGAGGACATCAGTTTGAATTTTTTTATACTCTTCACAGTAACAAGTAGTCATTTTATGCTCAATCTTTCAAACTGTCAGATGTCTTGATTGTGAACTTTTTAGCAAAGTGCTTTTCTCCCCATTAAACTAAACAAATTGTTCTGTGTGTGAGACCATTTCACTGACTAGTTAACAGTGTTCAGACCTACAACGCTAAGCCTCCCCCTTATCAAATAGGGAAACCAAAACTGCAGACACAGCAAAAGACAGCTTAATCACCCAACAGACGGCATACCCAGTTTGAGAAAGAAACATCAACGTTATTCATAAACACACCCAGAGAAAAAAAAAAGATATTTTTTTTTCAGCACATTTTTTTTAAACTGACTCATGTAGTGAAGGAAAAAAACAATCTTTAGTTTGTTGCGTCTTCCTTTTATTTATATCTTTAACAACATCTAAATATTTTACATCCTCTTTTTCTTTTCTGTTTTTACCCACATGTACACTTTTATCACTTACTATTAATCTCTGGCTCATTTTATCTAAAAAAAAAAAACCCATCAGGTTGACGTGCAAAAACAGTGATGATGTCATAGTTCCATTACTTAGAAGCTAAAGCTTTCCAAAACTAAAAAGTAGTTGTCAATGACAACTGTTTCTACAAAACACATATACAATACAAGTCTATTGCTTTTTCATGTAAAATAAGACTTAAAGAACTTCTAAATCTTTTTTCACATTAAGTTAGAAGCATGGACAACAGTCTACAAACAGGTAATAACTCTGATCAAATTGCAGTTTGTTCTGATGCAAACAATAATGCATTTTTAAGTGAACCCTCATTACTGTAGTACGAGTTTAACAATACCAGGATCTGCTATGCTTTGAGGATATTGTTCCTACAGGGTGGGATTCAGAAGTTCAAGACCGGATGAGGATTTTAATGTGCTAGAGGTGCAGCTGCTCTAAGAAATAAAAGTTGAGGATGAGGTGGGGTCCCTTTCTTTCCTTAAACTTTTGCTTCCCGTTTAAAAAAAACAAAACAAAAGAAAAAACAGATGAAATTCAGTGAGATTTGTTTATTATGCATTTCCTTTACTTCTAGTTTAGCCACATATTAAAAACCTTTTACCTTTACTTTTACAGTTTCTTTGACAGAATTTTACCTTAGGCCATTGGTATTACTTCCAAAGACCCAACATTGGAGCTTTTGACATTCACCACAGTGCGACAAACAATACAGCATATGAGCATAGTTAAGAATCAGCCCAGCATTTTTTGCTTCTAAAAAGTATAAGTTTACTCAAATGCAATCCCATATATTTAATATAACAAAACTGATTTCTGAAGGATTTTCCAAACAAAATATCCAATTCAATATTTACTTTTGAATAATGGGCAACATCAAGGCTTCACTATTTAAAATTTAACTTAGCTTCTTTTTTAAAAACTACAAATGGATGTCGAGTCATTCTGCTTATAATCATTTGTCATTCATGTCTCATTTTTCCTCAAACACACACAAAAAAGTATTCAATGATTGAAACTGTAAAATGGTAATTGACCTACATAGTTTTCAGACTAAAGTTTGCTAAATCTAAGTCAATCTGCCCGTCGGTCTGAAAGGTTAAAAGCATTAGTCTGTGTTCTGTTAAACACATTGACAGTCAATACATTTGTTTACTGCACATGCTGCTGCAGCACTTTTCAACAGCTGAGTGCTAACACTTGTTCTCGCTGGAAGGGATTTCATTACTTACAATCGTGTAGAGCAGTTTGACACGTGGAATTCTCAACACTTTATAAGTTCTGCCTGTTTGCTAATGGAAAATAACTAAAAAAGCCAAAGGATAACAGCTCTCAAAAGGTCATCTGTGTATCTAAAGAACTCACCAACATACATCGGTCTTTAGCACTAACACAGGAAGGTCTATAAACAACACTAATTATTTACTGATAGAGGCCTTTGGTGAAAAAAGAAACACTATTTAGTCAAATTAAGCTAAGCTATATGGCAAAGAAACCATGGATCGTAAAAATACAAAATAATGAATCGATAAAGTCATGAAATCTAAATGAATCTAAATTTCATCAGACAATCCAACATTAATAAATGCCATGTAAATGTCTTTTAACTAATCCATCATGACAAAAGTACAATAAAAAGGACTGCACAAAAATGCTTGCAGTCATCAAAAAAGCTTAGAACCTCTCTACTTTCAGTAGCTACTGTTGGGGGAAAAAAGTATTTGTCAGTTATCAATTTAAGCAAGTAAAGTCCCTCTTGAAAAGATGAGAGAGGTATGTTATGTTCATCACAGTTAAACCTCAACTGAAAGAGACAGAAATCCATCCGTCCACTTAACCCGCTAGATCCCTTTCAGGGTCGTGAGGTTGCTGGAGTCTACTGTTGGGGGAATGTGGGGTACACTCTGGTCAGTTTGTCACAGGGCAAAAGACGGCATTGAAAAACAAATTCAGAAAAAATAATTACATTGTCTATTTTTTTTTTTTAAGAATTAGATATATAATTGTAAAGAAAATAAGTGTTTGGTCAATAACAAAAGTTAATACTTTTTAATACAACTCAAATGATAGAGGTCAAACATTTTCTCTAGATTTTTACCACACACTGTAGCTGCTATTTTGTTACATCTTCCATGCAAATGTTCTCAAGAGCTGTGATGTTTTAGGCCTTTTGCTGTGCAACACAGACTTTCAACTCTCAAAAATTTGCAAGATATTCTTTCTTTTGCCGGAGTGTGTTGCTTGTTAAGCTTGAACCAGCTTGAACAGAGGTAATCAGAACTTTTAACTTTCAATTCTTTACTGGACTGAAGTCCAGAGACTAGCTAGACCACTCCAAAGTCCAGACCCTCAAAATGCGTTTTACATAGCACTCCTTCGTTGTCTGGGCGATGTACTTGGTATCATTGTCGAGCTGGAAGATCTTTGTTTCATCTTCAATGCTCTCACTAATGGAAGGATGTTGTTTTCTTTCTGTTCCTTTTGCAGAAATGAAGGCACAAAGCATGATGATTCCACTCCTATGCTTCTCAGTGGATATGGTGTTCTGGTCCAAAACTGGTCACTGGCATGCCCTACAGAGTTGTACCATGACACAGGCCCCTGTGCTAGAAAACTACAGTGTAGTTCTATGAATGTGAGGCATGAAGGATCTGGCGGCCAGCAGAAGTAAACCTGGTTTCCTACTGTGTGTGTTAGATATGCCTGGACAAAAAAAAAGGTTTTAGAGCCAGGAATGGCAAGTAATCAACCCTTGAAATCCAATATGGCTCAACCGAACTGGTATGATGCGAGTTGTCCCTTATACTAGAGCTTGAGAAGGGCCCCTTACTCTGCATCTCCTTTCTCACTTCACACAACAACACATAGACAAAAGGACCCCTCTCTTTCTTCACAACCACAGCTACACATTAAGTGGGTGCAGGAGAGGTAAAACGTAAAAAAACATTTTGTGTAAATAAGGAACAAATAATACACAATACAATGTTCTGCATACTAGAGCCTAAAGAAATAAAGTAATACAATATTTTATTTAAAAACGACTATTTAAAAACAGTGACAAAAGGTAAACCACATAAAGGTTTGGTTGCTCCATTCAATCTCAAAAGAATAGCTTGAGTTAAGTTGTAGAACAAACCTGCAGTGTGTTGCGATGATTGCATCACTAAAGCATGCATGAACTGTTGTTTGCTTAGTGACGTAAATTGTTGTCAGAGAATTGTTTGAGATAAAAAGACCAAGAATAAAAAGCAGGAAACTTCTCCTGTCCATCTATTCAGTGTTTGTCTTTGACATATATCTTGGAGCTTCTCTCTCTGAGGCCTGTCGAGGCAACAAGGCTTTTGTTTTATTCTACGGACTAAAATCTACCAAGCTTGTTGTTAGACAAAACAGATTTGCTCACTTCACCCACATGGACAAGACACCCAAGAAGGCCATAACGAAGTGGATAAAGAGGGAAGTAGAGGAAACAAAAACTAGTGAGGTTGACTTTAAGATTTAAGAAGTCACATGAGCAGTCACAGGAACTTAAGACATGATTCTCAAAATCTTCTCCTGCTTTGCAATGTCAAAACAGGCAGCTTTGATGGTGCTGCAGTGGTCAGAACATTATGTAAGTTGGTCTTGGAGAGGAAAATAATGATGAAAAGGCAGGACTAGTTTTGTAACACAATGATCTGAATGTAAGCTGTAATGAAGGCACAATAGTTGCTTTCATAACATGTTACAAAAATAAAAAAATGCAAACTGAGAGAGGTGAGAAAGATAGACAAGAAAACAGTATACTATGGCAGGACAAAAGAGAAGCAAAAAAATCAATAATATAAAAAAAAAAGAAGTAAAGCCTAAATTATTACTTAGTTCAAAGAGGACAGTCAATTAAGATTTTCTGAAGGCATAAAGTAGGGACTGCACACAGTTCACACACTTGCTGCTCCTTTACTGTTTCCTGCAAGATGTATTTGGATGAGAAAACATCTCGTCAGCAACTTATTTAACATATTTATTACCCAAAGAGTGCCACAACTATTTGAGTAATTAGCTTACAATTAGATATATATATTTTTTCCTGTCTATAAACATTTAAGCAGTGACTTTGGCTTTTACTCTTGTCATGTGAACTTTCTCAGCAGACACTGTAGGGTCTGCCATGTGTCCAAGTGGTGGGACAGTGTCCAGGCTTCCCACAGATCGTGTGCTCTTGGCAAACCAAATGGGACCTTAACTACCTTGACTCTTTATTTTTATAGGACTTAACAACACTGCCAGGGTGTCAAGGGCTTTATAAGGAAAAGAAAAACAACAAGACAATTTCAAATTTAGCAAATTAAGAACAAAAAACGTATTTAAAAAAGTATTTAGTAGACGTTTAAAGTTGTTTAGGTCAGTTATCAAGTGCATCTCAGAAGAAATATAATTTTATAAATGGGGGCTGGCAAATGGAAAAATCCCAGTCAGCCTAGTTTTTCTGTTGTGATCTGGACACATAAAGATACTGGTTGGCAGATTTAAAACTCTAAAATTACTTAACAGCCATTCTAAAGTTTTTAAGTCTAGAATGGCTGTGAACCGTTAACAGCTCTGTTAAGTACACTGGGGCAGTAAACAAGCAACTTCATGTATTGTTTTCCATGTTTGGAAGTTGTATTATATAGGATTTTTTTCACTAAAGAAAATAAAAATCTATTTTTTATAGTATAGTAAATATGGTAATTAAAAAGTACACAAAGCATATAAATTTAATTTTATTATGACCACATGTAATATTTATATTTAAATTATTGTCAGGTGGAAGACACCATTTGACTAGAAAAACATAGATTGATACTTTCTTTTTGCAAGTAATTAACCCTACCTACCTATTGTATTTTGCTTGGCAAAAGACAGGTAATCTGTTCAGGGTGTACCCTGCCTTTCTCCATCAGTAGATTGGTTGGCTTGAACAACCACGTTTTCCCAAAAGGGATTCAGCAGGTTCAGATAGATAGATCTTAACTTTATCTATCTTAACCCCAAGATTAAGCAGCATGGCTGGATGGATTAAAACAAAATCTTGAATCTTGAGAAAAAATGTCAGGCTAAAATTAATTAATTTTACTTAAATCACTTAATAGGAGGTTTTGAGAAACTATTTTCTTGTCGTTTAACTTTAAAGAGACTAGGCTACTTAATGATAAGGACTACAAAAATACAAATAAAAAAGCAAAAATAAATAAATAAGTAAAGGATGCCTGAAATATGCAGCAATTAGTTATTATGCACATTACAAACATCTTACCAAAAACTTAGGGCATACTTTAAGTGTACATACTTTTAATAAGAAACAAAAAATGAAAATATAACGTTCTTACTTTTTTTTTTTAACCAATGTTAGTTCGTTAGAAAAAAAGTCTTTGTGGATTTGACCTATGTGCACACCCTGCGGATTTCTTCACCCCTCCCCCCTTTGGAAAAAAAAAACATATATATATATAAACTTTGAAAAGAAATGAGAAAAAATAAATTTCTATTAATAAAAACACGTCTTACCACTTTGGTAGTGCAAATATCCCAGCTGCGTGAAAACCCAAAATCCTTTTAGAGAGTGCGTTAGCTAATCATTCATCAGAAGAACACTCACTCAGCAACACTAAATGTGATGCTGAAATGCTCTACAACCTGCCTTAAAACAAATTCAATACTTCCTATGAGTGGTAACAGAAAAAGAAGAGTAAAAGAAGTGAACAGACGATGGATATGTTCCAGGGTAAGTCTTATGGGAGTTCTCAAAACTTCGCAAGATATTCTTTCTTTTGCCGGAGTGTGTCGCTTGTTAGGCTTGAACCGGCTTGAACAGAGGTAATCAGACCGGAAAAAATGTTGCACCACTTCCTGTTTGACTGGTTTCAAAATAAAACGACCCCAAACAAATGTTCTTAACACTTCAAGAAAATACTATTTACTTTTTATTCAAAATGCAACTTTAGAGGGCAAATATCCACAAGCAGATGGATTTTCAAAGCATTTTACTCACCTCATGTTACATATGACATGCATAAGTGCAATTTCCAATAAATGACAATGAAGTAAATCAGAATATTTTGAAAGCGCCAAAGGTGTCTAAAAATAATTAATTCCATTGTGGAAAATACCTCGAGTATAAGTTTTTGCTTTATTATATTTTTTTAATATAAAGTCACCCAGCCTATTGGGTCTATCAAATCTTCTGAGATGTTTGTCTGACCTCTGCTGGTGGAACTGCATACAGACAAGGTTATTTTACTGAATAAAGTAGAAGAGGCAGCTGCTGTTGAGCATTACGATATTGCAAAGATCAGGAAGGATGAAGGTAGGAAGACATTGAAGAGGATAGTAGAGAAAGGCTCTGGGTCCTGATTTTTATTTTATTTTTTTTCCACCTCGCAGTTTAATTAAAAATGAACGAGATTTAATTTGCACGGATACAGGGAAATGAGGTAAAGTAACAACAGTCCTTATACGTTGGCACTGAGTTCATATAATTGTTATATATAGAACAGAATAATATGTAGTTTTCAATGTTTTATCTCTTTCCCCGTGAAAACAAATAGCACTTCTCAGGACGGAGTCTGTTGTGTTCCGTGTCGTATCCCAGCAACCCTGGAATGTACCATTTTGAGGTTATTTCCGAAAAGTTTTGTAAGGGTTCTTTTGGTTAGGCTCAGGTATATAACTATATTTATTAAGCTTTGTATTGAAGTGTACATATAAAATATATTCGAATATTTTTATAGTCAAATTGTGAAGTTGTGGCTTTCACTTGGCGTGAGGTGAATTACGTCTCCCCCCTTCCAGGCGGCACTAGCTGATCCATCCATCTTCCGTTAACACACTGCTGGTGGAAGGAGTTTAGTCTCAACATTTTCTTGTTTGGACGGAGAAGACACAAAAAAATCAGGTCGTAGATCTTACTGTTCGGTGGTATGTGAGTGGTTTGGGTTACAAAAGTTTACTTTGCAAAATTTCAAATAAAGCTATATTTTTATATAATTTATACAAAAAGATGGTGTCATATTTTGCTAACTTGGGTATCATCATTATGGCTTGATAATAATTAGCAGCTGCAATTTAGCAGGTGTTTAGTAGTTTAGCCTTTTGCCTAGCTTAATTCATAATTAAATCAATATAATTCTGAGGAAGTTATAAATATTGAAATATTGTCAAAGAACTACAAATATAATAATACATATATTTATGTATTTATTTTTTCTCAGGAGATGGAGAACTTCATTTTGTACGAGGAGCTTGGAAAAGGCCATAACTCTTTTGTTTATAAGGGAAGAAGGAAGGGGAGTCTCAACTTTGTAGCCATCATCTGCACAGACAAAAGCAAAAAATGGGAGATTACTAATCGTGTAAGCTAACAACTTTGACAATCTCATAACCTTATTAAATCAATCTAAAACAAGCAGCTTTGATTAATTTGACCTTTATACCACCTGCAAAACCTTTTCCAATGTCTATTTTTCATTTCAGCATTTGGGTAATAAAAGTGTCTCTAGTTGGATTATAGACTCTTGGTTCAAATACATCCCATTCGCCTTTTCTCTCATTTTAGGTCAGACTCAGCCATGATCTGGATCATCCTAATATAGTACGCTACAATGAGTGGTATGAAACACACAAGCATCTGTGGCTGGTCGTGGAACTCTGTACAGGTGAAAAAACATCTACTTTAAACAGACTTAATTTCTTCTGCTTTTAGTGATCTGCAGACATAAACTTATTGGACAAGTTTTATTTTGGGGTTAACCATCATGTTAATTTCAAATACTCCCACATGTAGTGGAAAATTAGTTAAAGCAAGGTCTAATTTATTGTTAAGGTTCAATTTAATCTTTTTCCTGCCATTTTTTTTTGTTTTTCTTAAATGTCAATCTTTGCACCTCCTCTGTTAGGTGGCTCCCTTCAGGCGCTGGTTGCTCAGGATGGAGGTCTATCAGAGGATGTGGTGAAACGTTTTGGTTGGGACTTGGTCAAGGGATTAAAGTACATTCATGAGTCAGAAATTATTCTGTCTGACCTGACACCTGCCAAGGTTTGATCTGAATTCACACAAACACAGGAAAACACAAATGTTATTATGGCAACAAGAAAAAAAAAAACTACTGTTATAAAAAGCATTGTAGTGTTATTGTAAATTCAAAATCTATTTTTTTCTCTTTTAGATCCTTTTAGATGGAAGTGGCATTCTGAAGTTGGGCAACTTTTGTCTTTCCAAGGCAAAAGGAGAGACAGTGGAGCAGATCATCTCTTTGCTTTCTGATTCTGAGGAAGGAGGAGAAGTCAAGAGTGTGGGTGACTTTAACAGTATGAGGAAAAGATTTCAAGGTCAGATTTGTATTTTTTATTTCTTATAACACCTCGCCTTTTATTATGGAACTAACTGGGAGATGAGCTAGTTGTTTTGCCTAAGAAAAACTTCAATAGAACCTTGTTTTTTTCCGGTCAGTTACGTGATATTCTGGATGTCAGAGAATTCAGGTTCCCTAATGGCCAGAGAGAAAATCCTAACATAAGTTAACAACAGAACAATGAAGCATTTAAACATAGAAGTAGAAAAGTTTGCTGCAGTCTGATTGCTGTTTAAAATTAGACCAGACAGATGAAGAGAGGTGGTTCTGTCCGGCAATGTTTCAAAAGTCTTATAGTTTTGTTGCAAAGATGATGATTATGATGAAGAAAGTTCTTCAACTTCATTAAGCTGGTTTGTAAAAATTCCAGATATATAAAAAAAATCCAAGATAAGTAAAATAAAATAAAAATGTAAGATAAGTAAATAGGTAAAGGAGTAGTTTTTTAAATGTGTCAGTTCTACTTTTATTGACTTTTGTCAAACTCTTTTTAATTTACTTTATTTACTAAAACCACATCAAACAGGACACTAACTTTCATTGCCAAATATTAATCACCTTATTATTACTTAATAGGAGAATGAAGCTAATTAGAACTAAAAAAAGAGTTAATTAATTAATGTATGTCAATTAATATAATTCAATTTGTATTAAGTGAAATTAAATTGTTTAAATAATGATAAAAAATGACTAATCTGAAATAGTGTTGCTGGTCAAGATCTATTATTCAGCCAGCTGAAAGCAGTAAGCAACAAAAAGTGGAGACAATTTTTTTCTTTTTGAATTTTTTTATTATTATTATTATTAATACTATTTATATTATTTACACAAATGTTAACACTTTTGATTCAGT
>NC_050527.1:12076448-12090726 GCF_002922805.2 Oryzias melastigma
TTTAGCTTACAAAGCACCAGAAATTGTGCAGGGCTCAGAAGCAACTGTAAGCTCTGATTTTTGGGCTCTTGGTTGTGTCCTCTACTATATGTACACAGGTACATACGAACTCACAGAAAACACCTAGAAATATTAAATATTTTTTTATGTATATTGATTAATTCTGAAATATTTTGACTTATTTTGCTTATTGAAATACTAGCATTGTGCTGTAACAAACAATATATCTAAAGTATAAATTGTACTGTTTTCTTTTGTATGCCAGGAAATCCTCCTTTTTTCTCTGAGAGCAACACTGAGCTGACAGAGATGTTGTTGAACCAGGAGCCACTCCCTCCCAGAAAGACCTGTAAAGACATCACTCATCCACACTAGAATATACACAAAAATCTTTGTTTTGATCTATTAAGCTAAATTTACAGTAGGATAGCAGCTTTACAATACTGACTAATTGACATGGTAATAGTGTCTTTTGTTTTTGGATCAGGAAGTTCTTTATTTTTGTTTTGTTGGCCATGATGTTTTCTTAGGTCCTCCAAGTCCTGACTTCCATAGTCTTTTGAAAGGATTACTCACCAAAAATCCAGAGGAAAGGTGGGTTTCCAGGGAAGGAATATAACCATTTTTACTTAAGCGAATAAGGAACATTTTGAAAAATGTCTTCAAGGTTTTGCTGGTCAGAGCTGCTGGATCATGCTTTCTGGAAAGAAGTAATACAGGAGGAAAACAACAAGAAAGTAGAGTCCTTTAAGATGGGGTCTGTTGTTTATTTTTTATGTTGTATGATTGAAATATTTTCAAAACTATTGACTCATATTAGTGGTAGACTGAAATGACCAAACATTTATTTATATATTTTGCCCAAACACTGAAAATGTGTGTATGTTTGTTCCCAATGCTTTCACAGTCATAAACCCAGCAGCTACTCATCATTTTCACAGTTGAAACCATCAATGTCTTCAAATACAAGTGCATCAACCATAAGACCATGTAACACAAACACAGATGGACAACGATCCATGGAACAAATGTTATGTGGACAACTAAGGAATAGTGAAGCCATGCGGAAGACAATAACAGTCAAAGGCAGCCAAGAGGAGTGGGAGACAGAGGCTGGAGATGACCCTGAGCTAACTGGTGTGGAGCAAACGCACCAAACATCACAGCGTAGTAAATCATTTACGGCAGGTAACAGACTCCCTCATGTTTCTCTTAATTTTTTATGCACTTCAGTTAGACATGTAATGTTCGCTCGCAAAAAGCTTTTGAATATTCATTATGAATTTAATCTTTAGAAGAGGTTTATTGCAAATAGGATTTTATAAGCTACCACAAAAAATAAAGAATTTTTGTTTTGTGAATTTCATCTAGTTTCTCCTTTAAATCTTTAGTTTTTTTTTTTTTTACTTACTTATGTAGTTCTCAGTTCTTCCATGTTCAGCTTATACTGTATTGAACGTTACAGAATCACACATGTTGATTTTTTGTCATAAATATCCTTATTTTTGATATATATTTTTAGATAATTCAAGGGAGCTGAAGCCAAAGAGTGGTATGGATAATGACAGCGCAGAAGCCATTTTCCTCCATAGGTAGTCACTATTCTTCTCTTTGATATATCCTCATATTAGAATTCTTTCTATTAAGTCAGACTAATGAATTGTTGTATTGCTGCTCTTGTAGCTCCTGTGCCAAGACGAGAGGAAACCACAACACACCAGACTCTCTAAATCACATCAGTTCAGCCGAGGTTTCTATAATTCCTTTCATCCTTGTTGAGTTTACCTCCATGATCTTCCAGAATTTTCTTATTTATCCTCATAGATTTGCACAAGGACAGGTATCGCAGACTGTGTGAGGAGTCTTCTACACAATGAATCTGATCTGACTGTTACTCCAATCATTGATAATCCTAAGGTACATCACACAATTACACCGTGCAAAGTATTTTCCTGGTAAATTTGTCATAAGGCCTAACAATGTTTTACAGTGTTTTTAACATTTTAGATGCAGTAACACTGAATGTTTTGTTATATTAGGCAAACCTTCTGAAAATAGGTTATCAAACAAGGTAGTTTGAAGTTGACTTTTGGTCTCATTCGGACGTTTATACAGATTGTTAAGAGTGCTTCAGTACGATTTGATCCCAAAACCCTTTGTGTACCAGCCTATTCAGGTATGTCATTGTTTGTTTCTGTTGTGTTTAATGAAACAAAGAGAATTGCTATATGCTTGTTTGAGCCTGTTGCTTTCTAGAAACAAGTCTTATCTCTCTTCTTCAGTTGAGAAGTTGATTTCTCTGAGTGAAGAAGAGTGGAGTAGCTTCCTTCTACAACTTTGTTCGTCCCTTGAGGAAAAGCGCCCATCCACTACACAACCTTCCTCTCAGTCCACAGCCATTCGATCCAAACTAAACTTGCTGTGCTATCTCTGCTGTGTGGCTGGACATACTGCAGTTGCTGACAAGCTAATTAACTCAACACTGGTAGGAAAATCTGCCTTTACTTTCTTGTGTTTTATTTTCCATCCGTTTTCTGAATCCTTTTGGGGTCATCGGGGTTGCTGGAGCCTATCCCAGCTACTGTTAGGCAAAAGGGGGGAAAATGTTCCAGGAGTTTTTAGACTTTGCGATTCCAGGATTTAAAAATTTTACATTAGTTTGTGGTTTGTGTTGTTTTGGAGGGTCAGTATTCAGATTCGTCAAGTCACCCCCCACCTCCCCTCTTGCCTTGACTATCATAAAATCATGAAACATGAAATTTCAGCTGTATTAAAATCTAAAAGTCACATTGCAAATATTGTTTAAATATTTGTGCGGAGAGTGTGACTTTGCCATTTACTCAGTTCTGCAGCAGGCATAAACTGCCTTAAAGTACAAAGAGAAAAAAGTGTTAAAAAAAAGAACGGATAACACTATGGAGAGGTATTGAGTATCATAATGCATGTGTGACAGTTACTATGCACATTTTAGGATTGATTTTGCACAACATCAATCCTAACAATACACTGTAATACGTGTAGGCCTACATCTAAGCAAGAATAAGACAAATTTAATCTTCATAAATGCACAAAAGAAATATTTTTTTTTAAATCAGTTTAGTTAGTAATTCTTTAGTTTTGTGTTCTGTAAAATTATTTTTCTCCATAAATGCAGAGCATCACTTGTGTAATGATAGTTGTTTGCAATTGTTGATGTTTCTAGTAAGTTATTGGCAATTCATTCTAATTCAGTGTTTTTCCATGTTGTTTAAGGTGTGGCTTCCATATAACCATTTTTAAAATCAGCATGATATATCTGGTTTCACTTGTAACATACAAAAAACACAAGAAACCTACTTAGTTGAATTATATAATGAAAAATACCCGCTAAAATGAACTAAAGAGTACTGTTATCATTAACCAATCATCTGTTCTGCACATCATGTTAGTTGTTCATCCTCTTAACACTCCTGTCTCTTTAATTCAGCTTCAAGTGTTGACCAAAGAGTTGCGAAGAGCACCTAACTGGGATCTGTAAGTACATTATATCTTTTCTTTACAAGATAGAGTTGGTGCAGGCTTCCTAAAACTTTGGGAAAGATAAAGAAATGTGCTACAACAAAGGCAGTAAATTTATTTATTAAAAAAAACATTATGCACTGCTCCTGAAAAAGGGAACACTATAAAAACACATCCTAAAATGAAATGTTCTCTTCAAATGCTTTGATCTTTACATAGTTGTATGTGCTGTCTACATTTTCCAGTCACTTGTTGTGGGTTGGAAGATGAGTTGTTGCTATGTTTTTGTTGATTTAAAAAAAAAAATATATATATATATATATATAATTTAAATTAGCTTTAATGTTATCAGATCTGTATTAATCCAAATGTAAAAAAATATGATCTTGCTTTTTTGTTCTTGCAGGCGAAGCAAAGTTCTTCGAGTCATGGGTCTTCTAGCTCTGCACTGCAGTCATCTAGAAGAGAGTAGCCATGTTTGTGAGGTTTGTAAAACACTACCTTCTATATGTGCTGCAACCACATATTTGCTTAAAGATACGATAATCACCATTTAAAGCTTATTATATGCTAAAGCTTAGTATACAGTTTGGGAAACTATATCATGTAAATGTGCTTAACTGTCAAGAACACTATATTATTATTATTATGCAGTTCATTCTGACCCTACTTTCAGTCTGGTTAGTAGCCATCGGTGTAAGTTGCACAGAAAGATTAAAACATTTATAGACAGTTCATGAAATTACAGTCGATAGAAAGTCGAGAAAGTCAAAATTACATTACAATTCTTTCAATACATGAAAACCTAGAATCTCACTGCTGGCTGATATATTTGTGTGTGGGGGGGCAATTTGAATAACTTTTGCTTAACTATTGCTTTGACAACTTATTTATTTATTTATTTTTTTAAGCAATGTTTGAGTTAGAAATTTTTTCA
This sequence comes from Oryzias melastigma, assembly GCF_002922805.2. NCBI lineage: Eukaryota > Metazoa > Chordata > Actinopteri > Beloniformes > Adrianichthyidae > Oryzias > Oryzias melastigma. The sequence goes on from NC_050527.1 coordinate 12,080,884, forward strand.
CAAAGACCACTAATATATAAAAAAAAAAAAAAAACAATTAAGGAGATAACTGTTATGACTGTTCAGTATTTTTTTAGCCACAAAATGGGAGCAAATTAAATTCTAGCCTCCATATTTAAGGTACAGGAAATTAAATGTGTCCAAACTTGCTTATGCAATTCATAGACAAGATATAGAAATAGCCTAATATTCTCTCCACTGCAATGAAAAATCCTTTTCCAACACTGGAATGTGTATTCTTAAGTTGGGAACCTAATACATACCAGTACTTTCATCCAAGAAAAGTACATGCACTTCTCCATGCAACTTAAAGCTGGCTGGAAAAAAATAACTCAATAAAAGCAACCTGTCCTGCTTCTTACGGCAAATTATAATTCATAATTTAATAAACAGAGAAACTGTGCTGAAGATTAAATACATTTTTTCCAAACACTACACATGCAGTACCAGTTTAAACCATCATGTGGCAGTAAACCACAGAAATTAACCAACAAATGCACCTTATTTGCAGAGAAAAGTATTAAAAAAACACACTCAAATATTCTTTCTTTTAATCATATTTCATTTAATCATATTTGACAGTGTATCACTCCCTTTAGAAATGTATTTTAAATTGCCCAACAAGAAGATAATAAGTTTTTAGACGAAATGTGACAATCTTAATAACTTTATAGCACTGCCTTTTACCAGTTGGGGGCGTTAAAAATCTATTTAACATCATGATCATATGGAACAATTATAGTCCAAGACTTCCTTATTTAGTCTCCACCTATGTCTTTCTGTCACAACATGTGCGTAATAGATGAGACAATAGAGTTTTTTAATATATGTTTAACACTTTTTTAACATGGGGGAATATTCCTAAGTGTAGTTTTAAAAGTTTTAAAAGTATTTTTTAGTTTGTCTGTCCTTATTTTATCCTTTACTTAGAACAAGTCCTACCTGTAAACTATATAACATTGTTGGTTCTAATTTATATGTTAAAAAATATTTTCTGAGATTTAAAAAAAAAAGATTTAGGTTTTTGCTACTATTTATTTTTCATTTTTGCAGTAAATTCCTCATCAATCATCCCCAAAGTGAACAGATTTTGACATACTAACTAACCATGCTGGTTAAATGAATAAACAAACACAAATTAAATATGAGACCGGAGCCCCTTTCCTGGGATCGTGCAGGTTATCTTTGGTGCTTCAAAAACATCTCTGACATGTTGGGACTTGGATGTTCGACCTTTCAGGTTAGCTTTTGATGTCTGGCACCAGGATGTTTGCAGAGGAACTTGTGGGCTGCAGATTTGGGTGATCTGCTTCATTGTGCAGAGGAGGCCACCGCTGTTTGAAGAGCTCTAGGTCGGTGCCCGTTACAGAACACGCTCGGTTGGCGTTAATGTTTAGATTTTAGGGAGTGAGGGTGGTGTGTGTAAATATCAAAGAAACTAGAATCCCACGAGCTAATGTTTTCAAAGAGAACATCAGAATGTGAAAACTAATGATCAACAATTTTTTGTTTTGTTCACTGCTGGGATTTATTTTTAATCTAACTCATTAACACTTATTTAAAACTGTCTGATATAGTCATGTAAATTTTTAAAACAGAAAAAACTTTTTTCATTTTTTAAGCTGTTTTAAACTTTTGGTAGTTGAAAAAAGTTTTATATTTTTGTCTTCACTAAGTTTGCATAATTATTTAAGTTTAGTCTTCCTTGAAGACTTAAAGGTCCACACAAATCATTGTAACCTTTAATTTAAAAATATATATCGATGGTAGATAACGTTCCCCAAATGTATGTACCTGTGGAGGAAAAGCATTTTTTCCTTGCTTGTTGTCCAGCATAACTACTGTCGAGCCATCGCGGTGATTAACACAATACCCGACTCTGGCCAAACAGCCCAGCTTCCATGCACTTTGTTGTCCCTGATAAACAGGGTAACAGTTTTACTGCTGCCTAATTTCATCCATTACCTTAGAATCACAAATTGCAAAGAAAAGAACATGCATCGCCCATGTTAGTGCGTCTGTTTGTAACCTTAGCCTCAGTGACCATCCGTGGACTCAGCAGGGGTTGTCTATGTGTGTGTGTGTGTGTGCGACGGTGTGGACCAGTGTGTGTCCCTGTACCTTTTATGTGTGCATGGGCTTTTCTTGAAACATGTTTGCAAGCTCTCAGCAGGGGTCCTGTGTGTGAGGTTTTCTTTGTCTTTTATTTAAACCTGTTTGTGTGTGTGTGTGTGTGTGTGTCTGCAAATGTTCTGTTTTTTTCTTTTTTTTTCTCCTTGTGTTGCAGGGAAGCTAACAGATGACCAACAAAATGGCACTCACAGTTTTCCCTCTTTGTGTGTGCGCATGTGTTGTCACAGCAGGGGTCCTCATGCTGCAGTCCTGCTGATTGGTGTGTTCAAGCTGCTCTGAAATACTCAGTATGCAAGCACATGCAATCAAATGACAAAGAAAATGCACTTTCTTTCTGCAGGAAGTTTTTCTCATTTTCATCAATTCCAGAAGCAGAGTAATATACCCTGAGATGATTGTTACCTTAAGACATTTTGCACGTGCTGCTTATTTTACGAACGCTGTTTAAGGTGGAATGAATTCGGATTGTTTTTTGCTTTGCTTTTTTAACCTTGATGTATTTTCACATTATTTCACTTGAGTTTTGATTTTAAGCTGCAGTTTGGGGCTCAGATTGACTAATCATTAATGCCTGATTAAGATTAAAATGTATTTTCTTTTTTTATCCAAGTAGTTTATTTATGTAAATGATCAAGTTTTGCTGCACTACACTGTTAAAGCTGTCCTAAAATAGCTTAATTTAAAAGAACTCCAACATACATAGGGGTTCATGAGTTATTCAAATGGCTGTGGCGCTTCGGCTTCAAAGAATACGGCATCTTGATTTCTGTCTCAACTCCATCGCTGTTCTTTACAGATGTAATAAAACCATTTCAACTGAATATCAGTGTGACACTGTGGGCTACGCCCACAAAAAAAAAAAAAAACTCCACTCTAACATGTTTCTTTCCCAATTACATGTTATTTTTGTTGTTTGTTCAAATCTAACTTTTTTACAAATCTATTTTTCAAAATATACTTTTGTAAACTTAATATTGTATCATGGTGATTAAGGCCTGACTGTTGTGTCACTTGGATTTTCTCCACACATGACATCATTGTCTGATCTTTGCAGCAACAGTTATTCAAAGGTTTGATTTTTTTTACATTTCTTTTTTTTTATTGAAGAGGGAATCATTTCTGATGTGCTTTAAAAAAGTCACCAAGTATTTTTCTGTAGAACTAAGGGTCCATTTCATGGGCTCTTATGCATATGATACGGGCTACAAAGGTTTAATGTTCTGTGAAAACTCACAACAACCTCTAAAAAACATAAGTTCTGAAGGAGTTGTTGAAATCAAGTCACTCCAGGATGGGTCTTCAGAATTTATCAATACGTATGCTCAAAAAGAAAAAGTGTGACCCCGTTTAAAAACAACAAATGCATAAATAACTACAATATAAGAACAAAACAACACAAAGTTTAGTCTTTGCTAAATAAAATTATCAAACATAAATAATTAATACTTTTATGAGGTTGAGTCAACTTAAATTAATGTACAATATAGTATTTTCCCCATATATTTTCCACATCAGTTTCCTTCTTGTTCTTTTTATTTACATGTGTCGTCTTAAATTTGCTGTGAAAACCTTCAAAAGAAACTTACATTAAACAAGCATCCGCCTTAGTTGATCTCAGCAGGGTGGAAAAAGCTTGTAGATTTAGCATATTAAGCTCATTTAGGTATAGACCTGGATTCTTGGAGATAAGGGTTTCTCTGACAGCACTTCTGCAGAGCTGCTTTACACACCAGCCCATTCTCTCCTTTCAACAGAGCGCTCTTATCAAACCAATTATCTGTCCACCTGCTATCTATATGCTTTTTACAAAGATTTTTTCCTTCAAACATGAATGCACTGCAACTTCTTATTGCTCAATTGGGGTTATAATGCATGTTTGAAACATTTATACTGTGTTAAAGCATCTTTCAGTTCTATACTTCTAATAGGTAAAGAGTTTCTCTGTTACATACAAGTATCTTTTGAAATAATGGGTTATCATGGCTAAATAATTATATACATATTATTATATTACTAAAAAAAACTTTTAAAAAGGTTGATTAACAAAAGTAAAATTGCATTTAAACTTTCAGAGATTCAAGAGTGGAATTTTTAATACACAGTCATGTTTTCAACATATTTTTTTATTTTATTTTATAATTTTGTGTGTTGTTTGCTTCTACCTGTTGGACTCTTTTTCAGATTTAATATTCTATTGTTGTGAGTTCACATTTAAGTTTTACAAATACATTTCAAAGTACATTAAAGTTGGATGCTTCTAAGGTGAATTCTGTTATCTTCATAGGCTGTGTCCATGCTGACAGACCTGCTGAGGGAAAATCTCAGAAACAGCAAACTGAAGCAGTTCCTGATCCCACCACTTGGGGAGTTCCTCTACCTCATCTGCTCTCAGGTACTCAATCTGATAACTAAAAGATTAAGACCACTGAGTTTGTTGACCTAAGAGGTAAAAAATATTCTAATATAATCCACAAACAGCATATTTAGGATCACTTGTGTTTCACATGCCTACAGAAACAAGGAGTGTCAAGGATTGATTTTGTCTTGACGAATGAGTTATTTCTTTAAAATTTCCTTCCCATGTTGTTTTCTTTAGGCTAAACCAGTCATCATTGATATGATGCTTTTTATTTAAAATTCAGATGAAATAGTTTTTGTTTGATTTAGGTAGTAAACATAGTTAAAAAGTAGAAATGTCAGAGTAAAAACAGAAATTGTTCCAAAATGCTGCAGTAACTGCAGTTCATGGATGGTTCAAAGCAGAAAATGGATGTCACATACTTAGGTAAGGGACAACTAGTGTGGCTTTAACTTTAAACGATGTATGTCATTGAAACTATTTGATTTTTATAAAAAAAGTCATTTATATTTTGTTTAGTAGGAGTGCACTGTATGTCAGCACATGCATCTATGGGAATGATTATGAAGTAAGTTTACAAGTATCGTTAAAGATCTATTATTACCTTAATATTTTAATTAGTGTTGTTTGCATGTGGAAAGAAATTTATTCTATATTTAGGAATTCGTGTGTTTGACTGCGACCATATTATCAGCTTTTCTTTTTAAATCAAGGAGAAACACATAATTAAATCAAATTAATTAATTAATATTTTGGCAGTCTGAGTCCGTAACTAATATAACAAAACTTATTAATGATTATTTTGTCAGGTGTTACATAAACTGATACATTTAATAATAATAATAAGTTTTTGTCTTGGTTAAATTAAAATTGTAAGTTGTAGAAATAGCCATCCATCCATCAGTCCATCCATTTTCAAACCCATCTATCGTATTTTCCGGACTATAAGCTGCTCCAGAGTATAAGTCGCAGGAGCCAAAAAAATACATAATGAAGAAGAAAAAAACCAAAATAAGTCGCTCCAGAGTATCAGTCGCACTTTTAAGTGAAAAATCCCACATGTATGAACAAATTCAACAACCCCGATGTAACGTTGCATTTGACACAGAACGCGATTCATGCGTCGAATTCGAGTCCGCTGCTTCTGTTGACATGAGTCAAATTTAATACTCAACAATGTAACAATTGCTGAGATTAATATAGTGCTGAATATTGTTATTTACTTCTTAGCTTGTTGTCATTGTTGACAATTATGGTGAAAAATCAGGGTCTTCACATAAGGGAGTATCATCATTCATTACTAATAATGTATAGCTAACTAAGTCATGGAGTTAACTAAGCAAAGTTATTATTATTTGTTGTTTGATTCCCCTTTCTTTCTTTCTTTCTTTTGCAAAACCCTTTCTAAAAAACATGTTTTTTTATATATATTCAAGCAAAATAGGTCTATGCTTTAACTGTGGCCCCATAATGGCAAGGAGCATTTCATAACCCACTACAGACACATAAATCAAATGATCACAGTCTATCAGGGAAAGTCTTGCTTTTCCCCAAACCTAAACTTGAATTGAACTGAATGGACTTCTTTTAGCTGCATGTGTTTAAATTAATCAAGCATGGCGATATCGCCTTATGCAAGAAGGATCAAATCCATTTTCTCATTACCCCAGTGAGAAAGAGCAATCTTTAGTAAAATTAAAGAAGTCAAGCACTCCATCACCAGATAGTGGTATTTTATTTTTTATGCTGACTAAACAGAATTGAAGGGGGATTGGACCTCTGCCCTCACAATTACCAGAGAAAGAGTGAAGGAGGCGTCTTTCATTTAAAAGGTGATTCCAATTTATCTCTACTTAACCTCAATCTAGCCAGGCAAGTCAATTAAGTTAGATTTTTATTTAGGCGACTGATCGATAACCTTCAAAATTCAATCAGCTCACCCGATTGCTCTCAGCACTTTCCTACACTGTGTTCCTGAAAAGCTCTTAAAAAGCGGACCTCCTTAGGTCTTGTTATATTCTTTCCTGTTGTTTCTCCTTTCTGGAACATCAACTGCCAAGTTTAGAAATCCAATTCAATTACAAAAAAGTGGAAGACACTATAGCAATCATGATTGAAACATTCTTCTCATGATTCTAAGCTAAATGGCCTTGCAGTTTCCTAACCAAACACTGGAAAGTTTGACATTTTATGCAACATTGACTATGTAATGTTATTTGTCTATCTTTTAAAATTATGCAATATAATCTATTTTTTAGTTTTTAGCACATTTGTTTTATCAAACTACTTTTTAACCACTGTTATCTTCAGTCACATATCCCAAAATTCCACTAGCTTCGATGCAAGTTTTTCAGCAAATTTAGCATGTGGCCAAGCGGCGGCATTTGTAACCAGAAGTCACATCTTTACACGTCACGTGGCGGCCTGGGTGTTTTAAGAAAAAGTTAAAATTTTACTGCGACCAGAGGATTTTTTAAAATCAGCAGTGGTCATCTTGGCACATTTGGAGGTCACACGGTGGCAGGCGGGTGGCAGGAAGGCAGCAGTGTTATAGCTGACTGATAGGAGGGTCTCCAAGGTCCCCAAAATCGTCTGATCATCAACTGATTTCTGACTGCCATCCCACTGCCCCCCTGCTGCCGCCCCACTGTTACGGTTCAATTTTTAGAAATCATACGGTAGCAGCGCGGGCACTCGACAGGGCCTATTGACATGGACCGGGACATCACCAGATGCCAATCTGGTGATGTCCCGGCCAATGTGGGTCCAAATGGGGAGACGGCATTGATCCTGCACAAAACCCATCATGGCGTTGATAGTACCACAGTGACTCAGAGATCTGCATATTGATGAACTGCCATTGATGCTAAGAAGACTACGAAGAAGACAGAATATTATGCTTTCTTGGGAAGCATGTTGTCTACGTAGTCCATTAAGAGGTAAATGTCTGTTTAGCTACTGCCGCTCTGCAGAAACTATGTTCTAGCAAACAACACTTTTTTTTGCCTCACAACTACCAATAATCATAATTAAAAGACCACAGATTAAAGATGATTGGTATGGGAAAGGGATTTGTGTTTTATTTGCTCAACGCTACCTCCAGAATGCACAGATTTTATATTCAAAGCAAAACTTTGGTAAAAAGTTTGATCTTTTGTGAGTTAAAAGCACATATTTTCTTATGCTGCACAACATTGGTTACTAGCCGCCCAGAGGTGCACTGAGATCATCCTGTTTGGCACAGAGCATGTTTTATTTGGAAAAATAAGTTATTTGAGCTTCTTTAAAACAAACAAACAAAAAAACGAAATTAAAAGAAATAAAAAAATCAAGATTTTAAAGATGCTAGTTTTTTTTCATATATTTTTGCTTTTGTTCATGCCAAAAATAGGCATAGTTCTTGTTTATTATTAAAAATTAAGAAAGTAATGAATGCAAACACAATTTTTTTAAAGGCTAAAGTAAGATTATGTGGCTCCTTCTGGGTTTTGATCAGTAGGAAACGAGTCCAAATGGGACTTTTACTGTTAAAGATTGCCGACTCGAGGTATGGGACTTTAAGGGAGTTCCAAATTATGGAATGAGAATTAGATTAAAACAACATTCATTTGTTAAAGCATGTTAGTTATAATGACTACAATAATTTCTGCACTGTAAGTCACACTTCAAAGCATTAATTCATCTAAAAAAAAGTGTCAGTGCACCCTATAATCTGGAGCTCCTTATATATGAACTAATTCTAGTTCTCGAAGGGATTTATATTGTTAAAAGTGAGTCTGCTTTTTTTTTTTACGTTACAAACAAGGTTGGGAGTTACACTCATTGTGGATACTCTAACGTGACGTGTAGCGTGTTACAGACAAGTTCAAGAGTTCCTGTGAACAAAATAAATAAACTCTGACTGATAGACTTATCTCTGACTCTTATAGCTTGGTGCGTCTTATATATTATATCATTTCAAAAATAGACCTTTCTTTGACGGTGCGTCCTGCATTGTGGAAAATACAGTACACAACTGTGTGTCTGTAAATCTGTGGAACTAATTGTCAAAACATGACATTAGTTTAAGGATGGGTCTGAACATGCTGTGTTTCACCATTGAATTTCCTTACCACTCTGGTGAGTGAATACTTGAGGATGTTTCAGTTTCAGAGGGCAGATAATTAGCAGCTTAAAAACACCGAATGAGTAAACTGGAATGTCCCTCCACGTTTCTTCCAGTAAAATTATTTGTCTGAAGTTGTTCATTTGTGATTCAAGACAGTAATTAACCAGGGATCCCAAATTGTTCTATTATTTAAGGTTGACATAGAGATTAGGTTATTTAAAAAAAACTAAAACATTTGAAGCTGAAGAAACTGCATTAAACAGTTTGATTTATTTAAATAGAGTGAATAATAAAATGAATATTTTTAGAAAAACTGAATTCTGAAGGTAAAATACATTCCTGTAGTTGCTGGACAAAGATCAGATGAAAGTTTTACTAAGACTGGCATGATGACCATACATTCAGGAAATCTGTTTCCTCATTCTCCCCGTTATCTTCCCTTATGTGGCCTTTGCTTCACTCCTGTCTCCTGTCTACTCGCCTTCACTTTACATGCCTGCCTTCCTCTCATATCCACTCTACTCCTGCACTGCTTCCTCTTCCTAACTGTACCCCCCCACCCCACTCACACACAACCCCCCCAGTCCTCCCCTCTCACCCTTCGTCACTGTCTTTTCTATGTTTCTCTATCAGGAGGAGAAGAGAGGATCCCCAGAGGGACTGTGGTTCGTTCCCGCTGCCGCCTACACTGGCTTAATGAGGAGCCTGCGGGAAGGGGTGAGTGTCTCTGTGTATGTCTGCGTGTGTCTGAATGTGTCTGTGTTGCTGTGACTAAGTCTCTCACACTGTGTGTGCCTGAGTGTGAGCGTGTGTGTCAGGGGATCCCTATGAACACTAACGATGAGGCAGCTGTGGGGGCCTAAAGCCTTGTTTGCCAGCTGCAAGTCAAGGGCATGCAGAGCAGTCACACACACGCACGCACACACACACACCTGCATCAAACATGGCCCTTTAGCTGCTAAGCAGACTGACTTCAACAGCATTAAAGACCCCCCCAACACACGCTCACGTAGAAGATTGAGCAGGAACACAAACGGAAGTAGTCATCAAATTTGACCGTTTTTCCTTTCATCTATTTAAGTATAACAATTAATTGATTAAACAGTTCATCGATTCCCTTTCTTATGTCTGTTAATTAAACAAACTGAACCTTATGAATCTAAAATGTGAATGGATTTGCCGTTAATTCTTGTTTACTTGTTTGTTTGAACACATATTTCAATTACACTTAATTATCTTGCAA
>NC_050527.1:12090935-12093540 GCF_002922805.2 Oryzias melastigma
TAAATTACACTTAATTATCTTGCAAGAAATACAAGGAATCTTAAAAATGCACCTGCACTGTTCAGTACCAGGTATTTAATCAATTTTAGGTCAGTGAATTGGATCTTTCAAAATGAACCAGTATCATCTATGAACCAGATTGTTATTAAAATGAATTTTTACACACCTAATTTCCATTTCTACTTATTTTATTTTGTTTGTATTTGTAATCCCAGAATAGTAACATTATGTCAGGTATATTGGTTTGCTAAAAACACTGATAAAAAACTAACTGGAATTGTATACTGGAGTGGAAAGTTTACATTGCAGCTTGACTTGGACTAATTTTAGAAAACCTTGAAAATATATTTTAACCATATCTAAGTGTTTACTGTTATAGATTGTGAAACAGAATAACCTATTAAAGTATTCTTGGTTCTTTTTGTCGAAACTTAAAGATTATTTGGATTAAAAAAAAAAAAGTGCAGTGGCTACTGCAGCTGATGGTCCAAGGCAAGAACATTTCTTCAATGTAGAAATTCAGCAACTTTTAGCCTTTTTCACAACTCTAGTTCAAAAATGTTAACTAATAAACATAACTTTAGGAAACAGTACAATAAAATAAACCTTTTTGAACAATGTTTTGATTAATTCTAGACCATCACAGAAAATCACGCCAGGAATTGGCTGTCAAAACCCACTTTCAGTGCAAAAGTAGTTCATAGCTATTAAATGCTGTTTTTTATGGCTCTTGCAATAATATATAAAATAGAATTTAAGTTACAATTGGCTAGTTCATTTATAGTTAACCAGTTAGGTTTATGTGAATACCAGTACTTGATAAGGATCCCACAATCCTAGATTGAAAACCGAACCGTATGTTGCACCATTCAACCGAATATAGAGGAAAGTGAATTGTAGCATTCCAATTACATAACATTATGTTTACATTGAACGTGTCAAACAAGCTTAATGCAAATTTTAGAAGGATTTACTATTTGTTGTTCTTTACATCACAACAGGCTCAGTATAAGCTAACCAATAGATTTTTCTTCATTTTCTTAAAAAAAAAAAAAGATTATTTCCATTTTTTTGCTGTTTTGTAATTTACAAATCATATATCAAACTGGAGCAAAACTGTGGCCCAAACAAATTGAGGTTTGAACTGTCATGGATAAAGTGAATCATTGCATCCCTGGTACATGGGCCCATGTTATACAGGGATGACAGTTGAATTTTACCCTTTTTTTCCCATTTGTTTCTTTATAGTATAGAGGTTTATACAGTTATATTACTATATTTGTCATCGTTATAGTAAAGACACCACTGTTGGATGAAAAATCATTTGATTAGGGATGAGGCTATGAAAGATGAACATGCAGAAAAAATATATATATTTGCTTTCATGAAATGTAAATACATTAAAATAATTGAAATGTTGAATGTGAAATGTTCTGATGTTCTTAGTCACCACGCTACTTTTGCCTAAACAAGCACCAGTGTGGTTAAGGAGTGAGGGAAAAATCATGTAACAGCTACTGAAGTTATTTTTCCTTTTTAAAAATATTTTTTTTTTCGTTCTTGGCTGCACATTTTATAAGTGTCCTTTGATACCACTTCTAATACCATGAAGCGTCTGTAGACTAATGCAAATCTGTGTGTTTTTCTATGTCGTGGTATTAAAAGTCTTTTAGCATACTAACAGAATCTACTCTTTGTTCTACATTTAGAACTCTGTTTGTGTTGGTCTCACAAAGCATTAGTGTATTATTGTTAGTAAAGGGTTTTTTGGTGGACTTTTGTCCATTGCCATTATAAACGCCAGTTAAGTGTCTCAGCTGGCTACATGCTACAACTAGGGGTCTTGAGTCTGGGCCTGTCCCCAGCCCGGGTAAAATACAAAGTTATGTCAGGTAGGGCATCCGGCCTAAAACTCTCTGCCAAAGCAGTGAACGCTGGTTTGCTGTGGTTAACCCTGACGGGATATGCTGAAGGGTGAACAACAGTATTACAAAGGTCTGTTGTGGTAAATCGTGGTTACTAATGTGTATTTTTAAATCAGAAAAGCAACATGTAAGTTTGAGGCATGTGCCCACTGTAAACACAGCTGTATGTATTAATGTTTCTGATTTTCTCACTGTCAGACAGGTTCAATTTTGGTTAAATTCCTTCCAAATCAACATCTCAGTTCTCTAATGTTTGTTTATCAGAGTAAGTTGGCACTTGTAGCTGTACTGTATGGAGTCAGAGCTTTGCTGCTCTACCTGGACACAAACTTTGTAAAATAAAAAAAAGACTAAACATGTGATAACATACACTAAGTTTAATGTTTTGTTATGGTTTTCTGAGTTTTTACAGTATTTTTTTATTAGGTACACATGTTAAAGTGAAAGGAACTTTCCCACCTGAGTTCTTGGTTCTAATCCAGGGGCCCCATCCTCTTAATTGCATGGCAGTATTCAGGCGTAGTCTGAACACCCTGTCAAATGTGCTCCAGGCAATTTGTTTTCAGTGCATTTTCTGACTCACTGCATCACCACATTTCCTTCTGCTGCTGCTGAGTTTTCCTTATTTACAAGTAAAGCACTGCAGAGAGGGATGCGGATTGTTGCACTAGAAGAGAGGA
>NC_050527.1:12093706-12103907 GCF_002922805.2 Oryzias melastigma
AGTTGTACTTGGAGGGGGGGTGTACATGGCATGGAGTGAAAGACAGGTTTCCAGGCCAGACTTGAGCTGCAGGAAATTATTTATGAGGCTGAACAAGATGATGCTTCAGCTGCCTATGATGAATAATCTGTGTTTGTGTGCCTGCAACAGAAATGGTGTGTGAATAGTATTGCAGCGATGGGAGCCAGAGGGCACGGGGCAGAAATCCCCCTCACACACACGGACACTTGCATACACACACGTACAACGGTGGTAAGCTTATTAATGATTCATCGCTATCTTTCACAAAGGAGGGAAGAATTGAAAGGTACTCCTAAAAAAGAGAGTCATAGGCCCTACCCCTGTGAGTAAGATGGGATGACCACATCAAGTTGATTCAGACATATTTTTGGTGTGAACATCAACCTTCCGTGACATGTGGAACATAAAGAAGTGCATTCATCTGGCCAATTTGACAGCAACGAAAAGGAAACTGAAGAAACAATGTCACACATCTGTGTTAAATATTTATATCACCACAATATTTATTTCTTTAAAAACTAAAGATTTACTTTATTGATTTATACAACATATACGAACAAGGATCTATCACTTGTCAAAGTTATAACATGTTTAGATGTAATAAAAAGCAGTTTTTATTAAAATACTTTTTTAATATAGGTTTATTAATCACACTTTTCTTTATTAATTAAAACATTTTTTTAGGTTTGAGTAAAAACAATAAGAATAGCATGTACCAGTTTGTTGTCTCTAATTGTTTTAAAACCAAACAGCTTTTTTCCTCCTCTTAGAGTTTTTACCTTTCATTTTTTTAGTTTATAATTTCTTTCGTGGAAAAGTTATGTACTATTTAATGAAGCAATGTGCTGTTATTTTTTCTTTATGTAGTTTATCTTCATGTCTTCTTCATATGTATCAGTTACTATAAGCTCATGTACTTTTTAAAGGTTCTTTTTGTGACTTCTATGGGTCAGATAAAGACCATATTTGGAATCATTGTCCTATTAGTCTTTAAAAGACCATGTCTTTGTGAAATGTCTTTAGCTGTCAGTTACATTGAAAGTGGGTTGGAAAAGGTACTGCTCAGATGGTGACTGTCTCTAGCAGGGGGGTGGGGGGGTGTCATTGAAAACCTGGTGCTTCTAAAGGCTTGTAATTATAAAGGGAAACCACATCTGACATGTGAACTGCGCAGGAACAGGCACAGGCTCAAAGCTATGCAATTTTTGTAATCTCTGTTTCTTTGAGACTCGGAGCAGGTGGAAGCATGTTTGGATATAAAACTAGTTGACTGATCAACACTTGAAGAGAGGATCTTTTTTCATGTCTGCCTGCCTTTTAAGTCTTTCATTGGAAAAGACTTTTTAGCCAGTGGTTGAATGTCTGTAAATCTTTGCTATCCATCTTAAGCTGCGGGGTAATAAAAAGCTCTACTTGAACCTGGTCAACCGGAGGTCCTTTAGACTTGAAACAACTTGAAAAAAAGTGTAAGCCATTAATTTTCCTTGTAGTTTGGTTTCATTTTATACTCAGTAAAGTATAAACACAATCAAATAGTTTTATTTGACACTAAAAATACTTTTATTTAGTCACCACAATACAAAGTGAACAGATAATCAATGAAAAGACTTGTTGGTGTCATCACATCATTATTGCTTTACTTTAAAAAAACAACTTGTAATATAATCTTTGTCGTCAAGGCTCTGTGTTGGAGTTCTGCTTTAAGATGATTTTATTTATTCAAAGTTTCTTCTCTGCTTGATTTATCAGAGCAATCAGCAATGTTGTTTAGTTGGAGCAGCTCTTTGCTTCTTGTTACCCAAGTTTTTAAAAATGCTTGTGCTCTGAAACCATTAGCATGTTTTTTTTAGAGTAAATGCAACTCATAAACTGTTGAATTAGCGGAATTCCTACATTAAAGTGCTTGATTTAATTTGCCTCTAAATCAGGAGCAGATTGTGCTTCTGCGGTTGCATATCCGCTCTCTGGTTTAACAGGTGTTGTATACGCTAAGAAAGATGGAGATGGTGGAAGGGAATTTCAAACTGTTTACTTGGTGTGGCTGGAAACCTGTAATGTTTATTACGTGCAGAAGGTTTGCCAGATGTTTCTGCCTCACAGCAGAAGTTTTTTTTTTCTTTTTTATACGAGTTATTTTCATTACATAACAAAATGCCAATTAATGAATGGTCAAACTCCTGGATTTCTGGCAAAACTAAAAACTGAAACCTGTTATAGCGTTTTGATGATGCCACACAACGTGAACCCTTTTTATTGCTTTCCAGGGAGAGCGATAATTATCCACGTTTTTTACTTATCCTTTACAATGAGCTTTATGAAACAGGATTAGAAACTTTTCCTGTAATTTTTTGTGTTGCTTATGTCAACCAAGTTTGTATATCACAAAAATCTGTGTGTTCTTCCTTTAAAGGCAAGCAGTAATGACTATAGCATTTGCCTCGTTTAATCATTATTCTTTCCTTATTTCATCATCATGCAGGAAATCCTCACTCGAGCTTTTACCACTTGTAGGAAAATCTTTGTCATTCTTTATCTTTTGACTTCAGCCTGCTATCACTATCAGAATCTGTTCATTTTCTGGCAAGGCTAAAGTCAAAGTCTGGAACAGTGGACGCTCCCCCGTGGACTCATTAGTGAGCTAGCCCACGCAGCCAGGGGACTGCTGGAACCGACCATTTTACTCAGTCCCGAAGGGGTGCCAGAGGATTCATTATGCCATTGTTTGACATAGTCCCCTGCCACTAAAAAAATACTGTGATGTGTTGTGATGGCTTGATTTTTCAGTTATGTAAGTTGTCAGTTATGATTATATTACAAGTTGTTAAATATCTTTATTACATTTTAGAGGTCTACATATTTATCTACAAGGAACATTTAACAGCTTTTAGATAGAAACTAAAGTTACATTTGTTCTACTATTATAATATGTGAGTCTAAAATTCTGTTTACATCTAAATACCTTATAAAAGTCACACAAACATTTCTGAAACAACACACATGTACTGTAAACTGCTTATGAGCAAATATAAGACACAGAAGCTTTTAGGTCAGATTTTTTTTTATTTTATTTTATGGAACCTTTATTTAATTTGATAAATGTTTTAAATTACTGTCACCAAGCCTGGTCTCCTGCATGTGGGTCCTTCATCTACCATTCCTGACAAGAGCTCAATGTAAACAGTTTAATTTTCAACTTTTTTTTTAATTATCAAAATTATTTTTGATTGGTTGAAACTGGTGCTATAGGACTCAAAAATGCAGGAGATCCAGTTTAATGACAGAAACTTAAAACTCAAACAAAGAGACAAACATGAACAAATTGTAAAACAAGCCAGAATAAAAGATCAAGCAGCAGGTAACCTGACAAGACTTAACAGAAAATCAGACACTTAAAACACTGAGACTGATTAACTGAAAATAAGACTACTGTGAATATAACAACCTGAACCTGGTGTGACTGTGACACGACAGATGAACTAAAAAAAAAACAATGCAGAAAATAAACCAAAGTAGAGCACAAAACTTAAACTTTTAAACTGTCAGATTTACTGGAACATGTATAAAAGTTTATAAAGTCTGGTTGTGCATTGTAGTTGATTAAAAGCATTTAGATAAATCTGACAGTAACAGTTTATTATGATGTATCGTTACACAATTTAAGTGAATATTGTGCAAAATGCGTGTATCATTGTATAAAGAAGTGAACAAGTTAGCATTATTTCAGTATTCAATTAAGTCATTTAAACAGTAGAAATGGCTATACAGTTTAGGAAGATTGTTTCAAGGATTAATTATGTTCAACTAAATTCCTGCCATATTTTTCACCCAATAAAGTAACAACAACTCATAATTTCCTGCTGTGACTACATGGATTGTGAGACAAAATCATTCAGTTCTTGTTTTCTTGGATTCCTAAAGCACTCACCTTTTTTCTTATTGTTTAAAAAAAAAGTTCGAAAAAGCCACATAATGATTTGTATGTATTATCAACTCTGAACACATGTTATTCTGGGTTTCTTTCATTAATAACTTCATATTTTCTTTAGTTTGTGTTCTTTTTAATCTGTTTCGTCTTCTTGTGAGTTCATGTTCTCCTGATTTGGGAAACCTCTACCAAGGTAGATATAAACATGACCTTCTTTGTGTTTGCGGTCCGCCACCACATCATGCATGACACAAATTTTAACTACCAATGCTGTTAGATGTGAAACACGAAATATATATATATCTAGGCTGGCTTGTATTTTTTTTTGTCTTTGTAGTCAATGTAATTAATATCAGATGACCCATCATGAACTGCAATATGTTTAATTATGTTTTTTTCTGTTTATTTGGACCTTTTCTTCTCAAGTGTAGTGAAATGCATGCAGGAACAGAAGCAGCTTTACATATTTATGCAGAGAAGTGTCTAACTGATGTAACACCGTGAAACAAAATAATGACCTGACAGCTGCAATCACTTCTGTTCTACTTGCTGTCTTTCTCCACAATGACTTTTCTGGGGGAAAAAAAAACTAATTTCCTCAGCCACAAAGATTTCATTAGCCTCATGCCATTGTCTGAACGCAAAAATTTATTCCCTGACCGAAGCATATTGTGGACGTGTGTTTGCACACCAAAAGCCCACTAGCACATTCCTAGAAACTGTTCGTACACACACAGCCTCCCTCTCTGATCTAGACTCATGCTATTGTCACTTTTTGATTACATTACTTCTTTGTAAATTGCAGCTTTTTTCTCTCTCTAAAGTCTCAGTAATTGGGTTTTGTGTTGGTAACTTAATGATAAAAAACCCCAATTGATGCAATTTAGTTTTATAGAATAAGAATGTCAGCACTTTTGTATTTAGGGTTGCAGGTGGAACTGCTCGTCTGTATTTATCTCATCATATATCAATGCCAAAATGTTTTGACTTTGGTAGTTCCAAAGCTTTTTCAACGTGTACAACCAAACAGCTGAATAATGTCTGAGTTTGTAATTTTTGGGATATGTGATGGCAATGTATCCTTGAGTGTCTTAGTTCTTCTATAGAAACATTAGCATTTTGCTGTTGTGCTTGTTTGTTTGACTCTGCTTTAATAGAAACCAGAGTGTAAGTAAGGGATCATTTTTAAATAGTTAATTTGAGTTTCTAAGTATTTTTACTGAGTGAAGCTATTTCTTTAAAGACCCATGCCAATGAAAATTTTATTTTTTGTGTTTTTAAAATGTTCTTGTGGTGTGTTTTGTATGATGGAGGACATATTTTAAGGAAATTGATCTTAAAATTGTAATTGAGTATTTTTGTATTTATTTAAAATTGTTGTGAATCAGGAGCAGGCAAAATAATTCTCCATAATTCTGAAGCATCCCATTGTAGACGACTAAATCCATGTCTTTGTTTTCCTTGTCTGAGCTGGTTTCTGGCTTCAAACTGCACGTCTGAATAATTCAAAAATTGCTCATCAATTTGTTGCACTGGTAATGTTAGGCTGAGGTTGTGAGAAGCTGTAAGCCAGAGCAAAAACATGTAAACAGTTAGTTCTGTTATGGGTGATGGGAAGGGAGGGCGGGCTTGCTCCATGCCAACAGTCCCATCCAAAATTCAGAGGCAAATTTCTAATAAACTACTGCCGCTCTGCAGAAACTATGTCCTAGAAAATGCCTTTTTTGGGATAAAAACAGCCTAATAAAAAATGATGCTTTCAAAACAGATAAAAAGATTAACTTTAATAAAAAAATTTTAACATGTATGGTACAGTCCGGTCTGCCATTTTGTTTCCGTTGTAAAATTGACGATTAAGCAGTACCAAACTGTTCCGTACCGTACCACTTCTTACTGTACTGTACCGGACCGGACTGCCCAGTGAAAGCAAGGCTTATATCTGTTTTTTCTTCTTGACATAAATGTCAGAATCAAGAAACTTTCACTGAATTTAAAAAAAGAATAAGTCTTTGTTCCTTAATTTCTTTTGGTGTAAATTTTCCCATTTGAAAATGAATGTGATACACTCCGTACTAAACTTACCAGAAAAGTCTCCGATTGTCTTTGATTGCACAAAACACTGCAGCAAAGCTCGAAACCTGAATCAATAGAGGAGTTCACATGATCACATTTTCTATGGTTTCTTTGCGTGCAACCAGGTATTTAATTCTAGCCTTTGCATCTGTTTTTCCATGATAAAGGCTTGAGTGCCAAAACATTGCAAGTAATAAATCTAATCTTTCAAGTTTTGATAGCATGCAGGAATCCTTTCTTTTTAGTTTACAGCGGAAGTCAGTTAAATGATTTGCAAAGGGCTCATCTGTCTTCGCATCTCCACAGTGAAATAAACTTCTTGTATTGATTTGGTTGATTTCAAGCAGTCATGGATCATAATTTATGAACAATTCTTTTGGTTACTAGGTCTCTTTGTTCTGCTGCGTTGTCTCTTATACTGTCTTTGATGTATTTTTTACTTCTTCAGGTGATTTGTAATTAATTAAGGTGTTTGTTTTATTGTAAAGAAGTGATTTGTTTTCTGCTCTGATACCTTTGGTGTTTATGATTGATGCATTTCTCTTACAGGACGATGCCATCGTTCATCATATGGTTGCCAAAGTCGTAGAGAACATCTCCACAGTGGTGTCTGGCCCCTCTCATCCTCTGGTGACCACAGAAATGGGCTCCGCCCTCTGGTACCTTTTTACCCACTCTAGTGTGGAGGCGGTTAGAGTCACTGCCATCTCTGTAAGTGAAACTAAGCAGACTTTTAAACCCAAGTTCAAACAGATTTGCACATTTACTTTTCACAAAACAGCATTTTTGGCAATATTTTTAAGGTCCACAAGCTTGTATGCATTTTTGGGAAAAATACTGTTTATCGATATTTACTTTAAACAGCAGCATGTTGTTATTTGTCAGAGACAAGTTTAGATTTGGTTTATTTCAAGCAATCCAAAAAAACAAATGCTAAAGAAGACACAAAACATATCAGACTTTGGATATTTAGTCATGAATTAACTGAGAGAGAAAATTATTAAAAAGTAAAAAAAAGAAACATATATACAGAAATACACATGTAAACGATGCTACCATAATAGCTCATAATCATAAATAGACATATAGTACTTATGTATACAATACATTACACATTGAACCAAATAAATCTGAAGTTTGACAAAAAGAAGAGAGAAAGAGAGGGTTAGTTGGTAGCAGTAGTCTTCTATGAAGCTCCCCATGTTTCATGGATATTTTTTAAATAAAGATTTAGAACAAAATTGATGCAAAAAAAATTACAAATGGAGGCACAGTTATATTAAAAAAAATAAATTACACAGAAAATGGAAAGTTTAGAAAGATATTTCTTGATTACTTTTTTGTTACCTCAAGTTAAATTAAGCAAAGAGACCAATTCCTAATGTTTGGATATAATTCTACTTTCTTGCTAATAGAGAGAGACTATAATTCAAGGTTAAGGTTAAAGAGGTTAAAGAAGCACTCCAATGAAAATCACATTTTGGGTTTTTTTACATGTTCTTGTTGCATTTTTCTCATAATAGAGGATTTTTATATAAAAAAAAATAAAGATTAAAACTGTATTTCTGAGTATTTATTTATTCAAATTGTGTTGAATAAGGAGCAGATGAGAACCAGCAGTCTGAAAAAGCTGTGGTTTGTGACACAGCAACAGCCATGGGCGGGTCACAGTCTCCCTTCTCCGCTCCAATCCTGATGCATTCACTTCCAGACAAATAAATCCATTAACGTCTTTATTCTCTTCTTCTGCGTGGCTGGATAGCTCCAATATTGCCCACAATGTTTTTTTTTGTTTTGTTGCAACAATAAAGTTATCTTGGGCTTGTGAGGTGCTATAAGCTAGGCTATCGATAAAACCAAAGACAAATGTCTAATGAGCTCCTGCTGAGCTGCAGAAAATATGTCTTAAAAAAAAACAACACAGGCTTTTTGATTTTGACTAAAAGCTGCAAAATCATAATTAAAAGATAACTGGGAAGGATTTTATAATAGAAAAAAATATATTGTTGTAGTGGGATTTTAATGTTATAGCGAATTCTCAAGAAAAAAAACAAAAAACTAGATGATGATTATTTTTTGTAGTGTCAGAAAAACAGGTGTTCAATAATTCAGTCGGATTTATCTGTGTATTTCTCCAGTCTCTTTCTCGGTTAACCCGGGTGAATCCAGCAGTCTTCCTGTCAGTGCTGGACACCTGTGGCCCTGCAGCTGTTATGGAGGGCATGGGAGGACCAGGGGCCAGGGTGCAGCAGCACCTGCTCACTGCTATGGCCACTGTCCTGCTCACCTCAACCACCCAGACCCGCCGCATTTCACAGAACCAGGTACATCTGGACTCTTAGTCCAACACCAAGACAAAATGTTAACTTCAGTTCATTTGACAATTCAAGACAAAAGTGCAATAATATTGTTGGAATTGTTGTTTTTTAAGTTTGATTTATAAAGGATTTTTGTTATTAGTAATTATTGTAGCTATTAAGTAAAAATGTAATAAACTTGTGTAATGGGGGAGGTTTGTGTGGAACAGCTGAGGCTTGATAGCACCCACATAACCACATAAAAATGAACAAATCAGTTCTTACATTCTTGAAACTTTACATTGTTTATCTGCCTGTGCTGGTGCGCACATCTCTCTTCCTGCATTCATGAACGCAGTTCCTGAACTACTGTTGAACTGTGAATGAACTAATTTGTCAGGAATTACTGATTTATTTATTTTTAAGACAGCCCATATGGTGTTCATGTGTTGTGCTAATCACGGAAGGCAGAAAAGGCTGAATTGGATTTGAACATTTTTTCAGTTTGGAGTCTAGAATTGGTAATTGACTCTGAACAGAATTTATTTGCATTGAGCATTTCCAATTTAACAGCAGTATACAAACTTGGTACTTCAACTCTGGTCTAATTATAAACTGATATGCATCCCCCCCCGCTTCCCCCGTGTCTCTTCCCTGTTTCTATCCCCTGGCACAAAGACAGACAGTCCAAGAGTTTGTTTACACAGAAGTCTGTCTGTTAGTGTGTGTTTGTGTGCTTGCATAGATGCATAAGAAAAAAAAAGGATTGTGTGTGTGAGTGTGCGCACAGAGGCAAAAACTCTAATTTGTTGAGTGTGTCAGTATCTGGGCTAATTGGCTGAATGAGCACTATGCAGTCTTCTACTTCAGCAAAGCATTATGGGTAGTGGGGAGGGATTTATCAGCTAAGCACACACTGCTGGGCTTTGAAATTAATTAACTTGGAACGTTGCTGCATAAACACACAGTCATGAACATGCTTTCACATTTGCTCCCTCACACAGGGACCCTCATGCGCATTCACTTGTGTGTGGCTTTGGTGATAATGATAGTAGTAATGAATGGTGGTTGTAGCCTACATTACATTTTTTTTCCTTACAGTTCCTGCTTTTAAATGAATTGCTGCCTAATGTAGCAGCAGGTTTGGGTGTGAGCATGTTCACTGATAAAATAAAGACGAAGCTCATTTTATGTTTTTCTCATTTAGTTGTGCTTTTAGTGAAACACAAGCATATTGTTATATTTTGCACTTTTCATCCTATGCAGACTTTTTCAATCAGTCTGTAACATTTTTTGAAGATTCAAAGATATATTGTTTTAGCATTTTTTTGTGCCAGAATCTTATAGGATATACACATTTATATGATATTTGTTGCCTAAACTAGGACAATTTGCTGTTTGTAATACCCATATTTATTGTTCATCACACGGATATACACTAATTAAAAGAACTTGAAGCAACTTTTTAATGTCCAATGCAGAATCTACAAAACTACACAGCTTATTGACAGTTTTAACGTTTTTTTTACACCCTAAACTGCAGAACAAAGCAATTACAGCTTCTTTTATTTGATTTGCAAATGTCCGCTTCTTCTCTTTCATGCTTGCATAAATACAGATTCCTATGGGCGCATCCATCTGAAACATGCATGTCATGAATTTAAAGTTGACATAATTTTATAAAAGTTTGCATTTTAATGTAACTTACTAAAGTTCTTGCAGCAGCAGCAGCAAATATGATTGCAACAGCCTGTGCAGCAGCCTCTGCTTATGTCAGTAGTCCTCTCCTTTCAGTCATTCTTTGGACATGTTTTGCATGTTGATGCCAAGCTAACTCCAATGATTTGTGTTGCACAACAATATTGCACACATTGCAAAAAAAAAA
>NC_050527.1:12103920-12114566 GCF_002922805.2 Oryzias melastigma
AAAAAAAAAAAATGTTTTTTTTCCTTTTAGAAAATGTGCATTAACTTAGGCAGATTTTTGGACCTAAGGTCTACTATATCATGTCATTTTTCCTCAAATAGACATATTTAAACCAGAAATTCTGCCGGATTGTAAATGTATGTTTTATTGTTTTCTAAATTGTGACATTTCATGAGTCTTTACAGCAACCAAATGTGTTTTTTTTTTTCACACAACATTATTTTTTTTTTTTTAATGTTTACACTGTTTTAATTGGTCCAAAGTTTCAACATTTATGCACCTGGAAAGTCAAAAAGGGCAGTTTTGGCTTAAAAACACTCAAAGAAAAATATGTCTTATTATAAAAAATTAAAGGCAACATTTTATACTGTAGTTGAAATTGGTTTTTCAAAAGCGTTTGACTTGGTGTCATTTTCTTCATGTAAATGAAATGCACTGATGCATTCATGTAAAAATGTTAATATCTAAAACATTTTAAAGTGATTTTGAGAGGGATATTAATTTCTACTCTCTGTCTTGCAGGAGTTGGTCTTGAAGGTGTTGCGCTGTCTGGAGAGTCCATCTGCAGCAACACGAGCAAAAGCTTTACTGTTACTACTGATTCTAATACAGGACAACAAACAAACTCTACTTTACTGCTGTCAGAACAGGTAAACACTTTCCACCACTCCTTGCATTTAAACAATCTCTGTCTACCATTTATAAACTTGTTAAATTTTATTCAGAATTTTGAATGAACACTAAACATACCCAGGAAACTCCTCAAATTCTATCTTTGTGAAATGTGGTTTAATCCTGGATGTCATGGATTAGCAAACAAAATGAGGATTCAATTGTAATTTTTTCCAAAAGGAATTGCTGTGTGAACTTCCCACTTTAGTGTCATAAAGTGTATAATTGCCAAATACAAGTGCCTCGTTTTTTTTTTTTTTTTTAATTACACTGTACCTCAATTCAGTATTTATCCAAAAAGTCTGCTAGATGTGTTTTTTAATACCCATTTTTGGTACCTAATTTTTCCCTGCCCTACAGGAGTGAAGCTCTCTCATAGCCTTTGTCCGTTTGTCAAACTATTGCCTAATTAGTTTCTTAGAATTGCAGATGTTCACACACATGCTTAAAAATTAGAGACAAAAATAACTCTTTGTGTTGTTTTTTAAGGAATTTTCCTTTAACTATTTAGAAGAAGTGAGTTTTCTGACATGACAACACTACTTCTACAATTTAATAACCTTTTAGAACCTCAATAAAATTAATCCAGAACCTATTCTCAGTGCAAGAGTTTTTCTTCTTTTTAAAGAGATATTTATTCCTAATCATACAATCTGATAGTTTTGTTAACTTTAGTACACTTGAAAGCCAAAAAAGCAAATGTAGAAATTATTTTCTGTAAGTGCCTCCTGGTCGTTAATTATAATGTGTTTTGCATTGAATTTGTTTTAAGAAGTTTGTGAATAAACACCCAAAAGCCCAACTGAAAAGCATTTTCCCACCTCATTTAACTTATGCTCTTCATGTTGCACTTAGGCTGGGACTTAACGCGGTTCATTAACTGGTGATATCTGATTCATCCCAGCTTGTCCGTATGCTCAGATAATGTACAGAGCCTTTTAAGTTCTAATTTTCACGGGTTTCATGAGCTAGAACCACATGTAAAAATAAACAAATAAATACTTGAAATCAATTAAATGGTGTGGAATGAATCTAAACTCTATGAATGTTTACATTTTTTGAATAGAACTTTGGAAGTGAATACACTTTTCCATGATATTCTGATTTGTTTTTCTGGAAAGGTCTTCATGACTCATCCACTCTTACAGTCTGTTCTCCTCATAGCTCGAGTTTCAGTTTTAGTTTTGAAAACGTTGCAGTATATACTGACATACGGAGCCTTGTAAGTGTCATCTTCTGTCTTTACTGTGCCATCTGTCTTTATTTTCCTCCCTTTCTCTTTCAGGCGGAAATTTTCTGTTTTTATTTGCTTTGTCACTTTATCTATTTGTCTTACCACCTTAGTCACTTTCTTTTTGTAATTATTCATTTGTTTTGTTTACCTGTGTGATCACATTAACCCAAGCAAATCTAAATGTGTCTTCATTCACTAAAGACATACTTTTACACATAAAATGCTTAAAAAAAGGAAGTTGCATTTCATCTTTTGAGAGACATGACAAAATCGTGCAACAAAACAGTTACTTTTATGATACAGTATTGCTTCAAGGTTTATATATGTAAACACACATGGAGTTTATTGGGGTTTAAATTTACCTGCAAAATGTTGTTTTTGGCCAAACATGCATTGAATATGACTCAAATGGTAATTAATGGTTAAATCTGAGCTCTTTGATGAAGAGTCTTCTCAAATAATGTATGATTTTGTTCTTTCTGTAAAAGTTTATTTCTGAATTTAACCCTTCTTATTCTTTTTTTCCCTATGGTGAAATAGCTGAACCTAAAAGCCAAACATACCTTATTGCAGACTAAATTAAACTCTCACAAAGTTTCAGAGTTTCGCATTAGTTTCCTTGTAGAGTTGCTAAATTTCATTCAATGTTTGTTGTGATATTATGATATTATGCAGAAACCTCATGTTTTAAGGTGTGCTTTGAGTTTGCACACTTATAAAACTTTAAATGTGTTTATTGTAAAGAGATCACAGAATCATAACTGATTCAAAACATTACATCTTTCTCATTAGTACTGTGAGACTTAAATAAGACAAAGCTTAATCTTTATGATCTTTAAATATGAAGCCAGGTTTATTATTATTTTTAACTATTCCAGAATATTCTCATAAACTGGGTTATAGTAAAAGTTAGTCTGACAGAAACAAATATATACATCCAGACTTACTTTATTGGCAATGTTCTTTTTAAAATAGCCTTTTGCCGCACACTTTTTTAACATGCTGTTTTTATCCACTTGTTTTCTCTGTTTCTCAGCACGCACACACACACACACACATCTCTTCATACGTTACCACGATCAGAGTTGACCCGCTGTGCTCTCTCGCACTAAGAATTTGGTATGACTCAGTCATAAGCTTCAGCACACATCCTTGCCTCAGTCTCTTTTACCCACAGAAACATCTAGCTGATTATTTTTTTGTTTTGTTTTATTTTTTTAGTAAAATGTAAAACTGCATGTTTTGCTTCGAGTGCACAAGGCAGTGAACAAGATGACTGAAACCTGTTATATTTTTAGAGGGTCAACAACAAACATCATGGAAAAAAAAAAACAAAAAAAAAAACTAGCAGCTTTGACGTAATGGAGAGGTACAGCAACAGGTAGTGACTTGTTCAATGAGGTAACTGCATGCTTGACAAGCTTAGACTGTAATGAGACAGTCAGTGTTGGAGCTGATGGTTGTCCAAATCATACGGAAATAGTCAACATCTGAGCCAGAAGTGAAAAAATGAATCCTGGGATGATCCAAGGTTGTGAAGGATGTTTAGTCAGTGTTGTTCTTCCTCCAGGAGATGTTCTTGTTAAAGTAGTTTACCTGCAATCTGAAATACCATGTCACATTTAATGTCTCTACTGGTTATTCATTTTTACATCAACAAGATCGTTCAGCATTAGTTTACATCTTCTGGCTTTCTTTGGATTCTTGATGCAAATTAGAGCAAAAGTTACCAATATTGAAGTGTAACAATTGATTCTGTTTAACTTTGCTGATAGCAGACGTACATATGATATGATACATTTGATATGGAACTAAAATTAATGTCATTTAGCATCTTGTCAGTGGGTCACCACATCAAAGTAACTTAGTGATTTGACAGGTTTGACGCACAGAAATAGCCTATATAAAGTTGCCATTTTTTTAGCCTGGAGATAAATTTTAGTGTTTCACCAAAAAAGTTGTATTCCCTTAATTTTGTTGCATTTTTTACTGTTTATTTTGTTCATGGAATATGAAATGTCACAACTTTTCTCAGTGAAGTTTTAAAAAATTGCTATGGCTTCAATTTATCCTTGTTTTGAATTCAATTTGCTTTTGTTGGTGTGAGTAACACCTGCTGAACTTTGGAAATTCTGTCAAATGTAGAGTGACAATAAT
Source organism: Oryzias melastigma (assembly GCF_002922805.2). Classification (NCBI taxonomy): domain Eukaryota; kingdom Metazoa; phylum Chordata; class Actinopteri; order Beloniformes; family Adrianichthyidae; genus Oryzias; species Oryzias melastigma. Next base: position 12,107,984 of record NC_050527.1, read on the forward strand.
GAGATTAGGGAGTTGAAGTATTATTTCTGGAGTTGGATGGTTTTGAATTGAGGAAACGTGCAAATTGTTTGAGACACTTCTGTTCTCAGAGTTAAAAGTATCATGCTTTCAGCTATGGGATTAATCATTTTTGTTTGGTTTGAGGTTTGCATTCCACTTTTTGTGCTCCACCCTTTCGATTTCTTCAAGTTCTTCTTATAGGTTTCATAAAGTTTTTGATGGACTTGTTGCAGTTTTATCATATTAATGGTACAATGTTTTACAAAAATGTAAAGCTTGGGTCATCTGGACCGCATAAGAGAGCACGAGGGTTAATAGAGCTTAATAAAGCTTTTAATAGGGATCAATAAAGTTCTATTCTATTCTGTTTGTTATGGAAGAGATTGGGACATCTCAATTAAGTATTTGTTCTCCTTAAACAAAATATTAATGTTTTTTTTGAACAAATACATTGTCACCTCAGTAATTTTATTCCTGCCTTCAAATGTGTGAATTTTTCTGACCTTTTACACATGGACAAACTTAGTAAACATGGGTGTCTGTGCTTATCTAGACTTGTTCTGTACCTGGAGAGAGACCTGCGTAAAGCTATTCCCCTCAGAGACAACCCTGGACAGTCAGGATACCTGTGTCAGTGCCTGGATTTACTCATCATCCATCTGAGCACAGCTGCACAAGCAGTGATGGGTACGTTCTCTCCTCCTCTCCTCTACATATGTACACAACACAAACAAATATATTTTTATTTGGAAGTGAACTTTGCAGAAATATGTGTAAATGAAAAAAAAAAACATGTTTTTCCTTTATTTTCATGAATGGATTGTTGTTTCTAAATGTTTTTCTCTGTTTTTTTAGATGATGTCTTAAACTTGTTAAGAGGTGTTGTTGGGAGGAGACACCCATCCAAAGCTCAGAGTAAACAGATGAAACAGACCTTACCAACTATTTGTGTAGTGCTAAACCTTCTTTTATCTCAGGTAAAAATGTATATATTTACACACCTTTTGTGTTTACAATGTTCACAAAATTATTTAAATCATCATCTATTCCTGTCCATTAAAAAATCATGAATGAGCAGCATACCTGACAAATCACATCACTATAATTTAGTATAACCACTCAGGCTTTAAGTAGTCTGTATTCTTTATGCTATTTTATTTTATTTAAATGATGTACTTCTTGTCTCTATTTCTCAGGTTTTCAGAGGTAAAATTGTAACCAAAGACTTTCTGATCCAAATGGGATTTATGCTGGTAAGACAATTCAATAGGTTTTTATTCAGGAGTATTAATTTAATTATTCATAAAAAGGGCAGAAAATAGAAGTAACACAGAAATAAATTATTTTATTTTATTTCATTTTATAGCAACAAGGATAAATCAAGGCATTTGGGGGTTTTGTGATTTTCAGTCAGTTCGTAATGTTTGTCCCTCCGTTTAATTTGTAATCAAGGAATACCAAAAAATTATCTTATTTAATTCACTTTTTGAGGAATTAATGGGTAAAAAATGATTAAGATGATATCTGTAATATTTTGGTGACAAAATTTGTTATAATGGGTAACACTGGTGTCTATTTATAGACAGACCGACATGTTCATTGTGTCTATTTTGAGTCACTTGCAATCTCCAACACCTTAAGCACATTGCCTGTAGAAAGCTGACAGAAATCCAGAGCTGAGATCATGCAGAGGAAGAAAAAGTTAGGAAAACATTTTAAAAGCGTACAAAAAATAAGAATACTTAAAGGCACCTTGACATGTATTTAAATTTGTTTTTTAAAGACCACAAATTGTTTCTTTCTCCTAATATACTTACGGTTTTGTTTTAGAACTTTCTTACCACTGTGGATTCCAGTGAACTTGAGTTGACCAATTTTATGGGTAAGCTGTTTTTATTGCATGTTTTAATGTAAATTTATTACACATTGTAATTTTAGTAATACAGCTTTATATTTACTCACAAAATGTAAAATGTACATTCAAATAATGATTGATATGTATTAATATTCCTGCCCATCATTTTAGATCACAAGTGTATAGGATGAGAACTGTGCACTGAATAAGACACACAAGCGTCTCAGTTCAGTCCAAGGTTCAACTAAGTAAAGTCTTTTTTTAATTCCTGTAGGTGCTACATTAGCCGAGGAGCTTATTAGGACAACTCTGTCCATTGTGGAGGTTTTGAGTCAACACTATACTCTCATCAGTCCATATCACTCTATTGTAAGTTTACCATAAGCTATGCAGCTGTCTTTGTATCTACATTTGTTGTACGGCGGGCTGTCTGAGTTAGTTAAAGTTGGCTGAGAGTGAAGTAATGCAATAAAGAAAGTACATCTTCTTATTCCACAAATAAAATTCCACAAACCCATCATATTTCAAATATTGAAGGGCCTAGTTTTTAGTTGTCAGATTTTTATGTACAAAGTACATCTGTAGCACAACTAGCATCACCAAGAAACCTTTTTTTTATGGCAACGTTGCATTAAGTTATTTTTACAGCATCTGCCTTAATTCATTAAAAATTATTTTACGGCTGTCCTTAAGATTTTTACATCACCAAAACATAAATTTAGACAAGTTTACCAAAAACACAATTGTTTTTTGTTTGTTGCATCTGCAGGACATTTCAATTCTATCAAGGTTACAAGAAACATACTGATAAAAGTTAAAAAAACTTGTTTTTTTGTCAAACGATCCATTTAACTTTAATTTTTAGCAAATTGCTTTATTGTCCTGCTCTCAGCAGAAGACAGTTTTTAACTTTTTTGTTGTTCAGGTGAAACATCTACGAAATATAATGATTTCATAGTCAATCTCTAGTCAATGTCATTTTGCAGCCCATGTTATTGCATTCTGTGTTCATCTTCCACCCTATCGAACCAGTCTACAAGTGATCAGAGGACACGGGGACAATTCCTAGACTATTAGACAACTTACTAATCAAATATTGAGCCAGTGAAACCTCATCAACTCTGTGAGTGTTTCTGTGCATCTGTGATTGCATGGTTGCACATGGGGTAGAACAATAACTCTGTATTTAATGACTATTGACAAATGGTGGCGGAGGAGAGCAGGAAGCACAGAGGATATGGACGAGACAATGGGAGAGATGAGGAGCAGAAGACAGAAGCGAGGAGGAGACTCGCAGCTACTGATAAGTCAATAACACATGGAGACACTTTAATTACCCCGAGCCAGCTCAGATTAACTTTCATTAGAGCTGGACAAGGACACAAATTCAGGTTTGAGTCAGTTCACTTTTCTTTTGCAGAACTTTGCACTTGTAAAATCTTCTGTATACGGTAAAAAAATATACTTTTTAAGTCAAGTAGGCTATTTTATTTTAAATTAAAGCAACAAATATCTTTTTCTATTGCAGCTTCATTTGACAAAAAATAAAACAAGAAAATAAAAAAATATCTTTACAGTTTCCAAGGGATTTAAAAGAGAAGGTTTTGACTCCATGCAGCTCATTTATTTATTCTTCTTGCACCAGTGGCTAGAAGACAGAGGGGACAAGGTAAAAGGAGCGAGCCACCACCACCCTCCCTTTCTCCTCCATACACACAAGCATACATAAACACACTCCATCTAGTCTTTTGATGGCTGTGCTATTAATACACAGGCCATTAAGTGGTGGACAACATCCTTTGTATTCTTCTTTCTCTGGCTTTCAATGCAATTACCTCACCCTCACTCAGCATTTGTGTTGTTTCTATGGAAATATTTGTAATCATGCAAATTCATGCAACACAGCTCCTTTCCCAAACAAGCAGCTTTGGCACTTGCAGGAGGCTTTTGTGTCTTTGGCCAAAATAAAATGATTACCTTGTCATTTATAAAGTTTGTGCTTACAAAGGGGCCTTTTGCAGTTTTCAATTTAATCTGAAAATAGATTAAAGGCAGTTTTATTTCATGAATGAAATGATCAAAATCATTTTAAACAAACATTAGTTTGATGTCAAAATAACCCATGTTTTAATTTCACTGATGAGCTTCTCAGAATACATTATTGTCATGTGATAAAGTTCTTTTTTTGTTTTGTTTTCTTGTCTGAAGGTGGTGCAGGATCTTCTACCGCCCCTGACAACGTTAGCTTTCAGCAAAAACGGTATGACAGATTGCTTATTTTTAGGAGAGGAAAGAAAAACAAATAAAAGTCAAATTATGCAGTGAATAATGTGAAGGTGGGAGTGATGACAGTGATCAGAAAAAAGTTAGAATGTAAAAATAAAAAAAACAAAAGGCAGATTACAAGAATTTGACCATACTTAACGCCAAACAAGTATGTTACTCTTACATTGGAATTAAAACATATTGACAGAAAATATTTATTGCAGGATTCAATTACTTTTAATGCTTGAAATAAGTCATATTAAATTTCTAAAACTTTAATCTGGACAGTATCAATTCAAAGCTAAGCTGCTTGTGGAAAATGCATGACAGCTGTGAATAATGTGCAGGTCCAGAGCCTTTTCCTTTAACCCACTTTTACTGTCTCTGTCCTGCAGCGGAGTGGTCTGTGTTTGTGCTGAAGGTGCTGTCTGAACTCAGCTTGGTCCTGCTTGTTCAAGATGATGATCACACCGAGGAAAAAGAGGAAAGGACAAGGCAAACGAAAGAGATGGAGGAAACGGGAGAAAACACAGCTGAAGGCAGAGAGGATGGAGGGCTGTGTGGTCAAATCCTATCCCTCCTTTCTAAGTCTCTTCTTTCAAGGTTGGTCTGTCTGCCAAGGCCTGTTTCACATCCGTTTAGTGCACATGCTGTGTCTGCATCTCTGTCAGTAAAGAAAATGTTACCAAGGTACTTATAACAGTCGATATGGATTTTAAATGTCTTGAGTATGAATAGTCTGTAGGCAATGTCTCACCTGACCACACAGTGGTTTTATAAGTACATCCTTCAGTGTTGTCTGTTATGCTGTGCTCCAGAGTTCAATAAGCTGCTTTTTTACCAGCTCATTTATCCGCCTTAAATCTGTGGCTCAGATTCTGCTGCAAAAACACAAGTGGACTGAACTGTTGGAATCCCTCTGCGAATGACAGAAAACCCACAGTGCTCACAGAACTAACTTATATGATAATGTATAGTTAAAACTGGCAAGATGAAAAAAAATCTTTAAATTTAGGTCAACCAATAAAGATGATACCATTGACTGTTATAGAGAACTGGACTGAGGGATGCTGGCTCCAAGAATCTAAATAGAGTAACATCTTCTCACTAATCCTACTTTTTTTCATATTTTTTGTTTTCTTGAACCAAGTTATTCAAGCTATGAACTGGCCAATCAGATGCCTCAGTAAAGCACGTGGTGCCCCCACCTCGTACATTCAAAATGTTTGACAGATTTTCCCGAGCCTGCTTTTAGTGGTAGGGATGTGGACTTCCAACAAGCTCTCTCCTGATTGGCAAAGGAACGTTGAATCAGACTGACTCGAACCAATCACTGCTCACTAACCTCCTCTGACTCCAAATGGTGGTGTCCATTTTGTGGAAAAAAGACAGCCAAATTGGCTTCATTTTTCTGGAGCAAGAGGTCGTGCATTTTCTTATGGGTGTTGTCGCACTTGCTCAGTCAAGTTCTCTTGTTCAGTCAACGGATGATACACTGCTTTTGAATAATTAGTTAAAAAATAATTTAAAAAGAATATGTGGAGTTCGTATGTTCTCCATGCGTGGGTTTTCTCCGAAACACTCTAGTTTCCTCCCACTGTCCAAAAACATGCTTCATAGTGTCATTGGTTATTCTTAATTGTCCCTAAGTTTGCATGTGGAAGTGATTCTGTGCCCTCTGACAAACTGCTGACCTGTTCAGGGTGTATCCCGCCTTCACCCAACAGTAGCCAGGACAGGCTCCAGCAACCTCATGAGCCTAAAAGAGATAGAGCAGGTTATGAAAATGAATGGATGTTTCTGCTGTGTTTGAGTTGGAATGTCAGGACAGCTAAACTGTGTCTGTGGGTCAACAACTGAGAAACATTGTGGGATATTTGCTTCAACAGGTTGCATGGAACAAGACTCTCAAAAAGTCTGAAACTGGATTTGTACACTTTTCAGATTTTTTTTGTTCCGGTGTAACATTTGTATAATGTCTATTATGGATCACTATGTACAGGATGAAGCTCGGAGGTGAGCTGTTGGTTTATCGGTGGAGCTGAATCTATATTTTTAGGAGGAAAATGCACTTTCAATTTAAAGCCTGTTTTTTGTTTCTGACCACATATCCTATTTGTTTATGGTCTTCTTTAGGTGGCAATCTAAGGCTTATTTTTAATCATAATCTAACTGTCCTAGTTCATTTTTTGACTATTTCTTTAAAGAAATGAGCATAACCTGTCACACACTAATGCTATTTGTGGGGTTCACATAACATTATAAACGATCTGTTTAGAGTACTTTACACTCAGTTACTAATGATCACATCACTGCTTTAACTATTGATGCTGAAAGTCTAATGTTGTTTGCAGGTATGATATTCTTCTCGCTGCAGCTGAGCCTATCCCCCTCTACGCACTCAAACTGCTGGTCTCATTGACAGAACACAACACTCAGATCTGCAGGTAACACACAAACGAG
>NC_050527.1:12114577-12119574 GCF_002922805.2 Oryzias melastigma
CCCCTCGTCTAGATACTACACACTGCATTGCAACACCATGCATTAGCAGACTGAAGCACATGGAAAACTCTTAACATTCATATCAAGATCTAGGCTCACAAAAATTTTATGTGGAAAATAAAATAGCCTTGTAGAGATACTTTTTTAATGCATATTGCATACTTGGTTTTATTGAAATATTTTAAAGTCCTTGCAGGTGCAGAACAAAATACACACAGGCGCATTTTAACCACAGTGTGTAATGTTTTAATTCCAAGGCCAGCGATTCCCAGCTCAGCTTTGCGAATCTTTCACAGCCACAAACACAAATCTACAGATGAATAAAACGTGCACTTCCAAGCACACACCTGCATAAATGCATTCACAAACACTCGACTCACTCGCACCGCGAGAAGCTTATTTGCTTTCCACACCGAACACAAATTGACACAAATGATCCTCTGTTTGTTGAGGTAGCTGATGCAGATTGAGAGCTATTAGCAGCAACAGGAACCCAAGTGCACCTCTGCTGGTGATCTGCATGCAGCAGGATCCCTCTCCGCTCTCTGAAAGCCAGTGTTCCCCTCGTTGGTAATCATTTTGGTGACATCCAGAAGGTGCTGCACCAGCTGAGATGTGTACAGACATGACATTCTCTGCTTAAGTTTCATGGAACATCCCTGATGAGTTTCGCTAACAACGTAATGCACACTCTTCAGTACACAACACTAAGGCAAAATTATAACTGCAGGTCTAATTCACTATTCAGGAATTCAAAAACAGCTCTTGAGAGGGCAGTCATCTGACACCACAATAACAAGGGGCAATGATGTGTTGCTGTTCCCCTGAAAATCTGCTGATTCCTTGTTAAAACCTCGGTGTGCGTGTTTGTGTGTGCAGGGGGAGGGGTTGAGTGTGTCTCTATTTAGTTTGTGTGCATGTTCATGTTTATTATGTTCACTGGGGACTTTAACCTGACTGCAAACTTCCTCTTTGGATTAGTGTTTTCATGTTTAGAAACTCAATTTTTAGAGTTTGTCTGGTTGGTGTTTGAATTAACAAAAGAATTCAAGATATTTTGATTTATTAAAAGTTTAATTCCATGAAATTGAAATGCTTTATTGCTTAAACTCATTCATAATCATGTAGTCAAGTATTTTTTTGTGTGTTTTTGTTGTTAAGCAATAAAAGTTGAGATTTTTAACATTAGTAAAGCACAAAGCTATCTTTCCAGTGGACATATTTTTCAGTCTGAGGTATGAAGACATCATCAGTGATTTTGCAAAGATGTTTAATGCAGTCAACAAATAAAACAAAAGGAAAAATAAAAAAAATAAATCAAGTTTTCCCTCATGTGCTGCATGGGATGTGTTCTAAAAAGTAGGATCGTGGGTGTTTTTACCACTTTTTATCATAACACATTTAATGCACTTTTTTACTCGAACTATATGGATAGGTTTAGTATTACACAATGAAAATCTGTAAATGTATGACATATATATAAATGTGGCAAACTGGACACAGTGACAATGTCAACAGCCAATCAGAACACAGAACACATTGCACGCTTTGGGAAAAAAAAAAAAAAGAAGAAAGAAATAACAGTAAAAGGTGAATCAGTACCATAGACCATTTATATGAACTGGACAAAGTGAGTGTTGACGTCACCCATAGGAAATGCCTTACCTCCGGCCCTCGTGAAATCAGGCCAGAGCCTTCGCCGTCACTTCCTGATATGTCTACCGCCTGATTGCCACCCTTCATCAGGGTTTAGTCCAAGTCGGTCCGAGTCACGTTTTTAGAGGAACTACAGTCGCCAATCATCAGTGAGCTTGTTTGAAGTTCACACCCCTCCCCCTGAAAGCAAGCACAAGAGAAGCTGTCAATCAAACGTTTGAGGTGGGGCCAGCATGTACCACATACTTTTACTCAGGCATCTGATTGGTCAGTTTACAACTTAAATAACTTGCAGAAAAAAAACATTAAAAAAAATTAAGATTAGAAAGAATATGCTAAGAATGCATCAGAACAAGAATTGTTATTCTGACAAATAAAATGACTGAGTGATTACTCAGTGGAAGTCTATGAATTTTGGCCTTCTTGCAACCAGCAGGCACTTCCTATTTGGAATACAAGAGGGGAGAGGTTGCTAAGTCCATTGATTACACAGTCTATGATCGCTACATATCAAGGGAACACTCTATTGCAATAATAATATCAAATTAGTTAAATGCTTCTTTTCAATTATTGCTGTTCTGGCATCATTTTATGTCAATTGCTGCTCAAATTTACTCTAGTGACACACTTGTTGTACCCCACCTTTCCTTGGTGTAATTCCCATGCACTCAGATGGTAGATGGTGTATCCTCATGTAACACTTTTCAGCCTTCTTTGAAGGCCCAAAGCGCTTTACAGCCACACACTAGTGGTGGCTCCATGGCTCCAACCTAAATACATTGGTGTGAGTAAACCTAGCTATCTGTTAATCCAAGATGTTCAGATTTTTATCATGAATCACTTGATGTTGAAGAGGATTTTTCTCATGAACAACTCATTTGTGCATTACTATTAATTTTTTGAACATGCAAGAAAAAAGCACAAGAACAAATCAGAAGCGTGAAGTGCATTGTATTATTTCTTATAAGCACATTAGTTTGAGTTAAATCCCATCCTAGACAAGTGAATTATCTCTGGATGTCTGGTTATGGAAGTCCATCTTTATTACTGTATTTAATTTATGTGTTTTGAATATGCAATAATTTATAATAACTCTAATTAGCCATTTGTTTAATACTCCTGAAATATTCCAGCCTCTCAGCAAATAGCTGAAAATGTTTCCATCATATTCCACCTTTTATCAGCGCTGACTCTTGTTTTCCCTCTCTTGGAGTTTAAAGTTCATCTACACTGCTAACTATTCTCTACTTCTCTTATCAGTCATTTTAGCTCTACCCGTCCACGTCTTTCTCTTCTTCCACTTCTCTTCATCTTCCTCTTTCCTTGACTCAAGTAAAGTGACGTGAACTTTTCAAATTGGTGTCAGCACTCTTCACTCTAAATCTGTTTTTCTCGTTTACTTTTTTTTATTCTGACATTATTAACAATGTTTCACTCTCTTTCCCATCTCTGCTGCTCTTTTTCCCTCACCATCTCTAATTTATTAACATTAGTCCACTCTTTTTCTGTGCCCTCTCTCCACAACTTTCCCCCCATCAGCGCAGTTGTACAATCAGAAATTAAATTGCCTGGGTCTTGGTTAGATAAGTGTGGCTATGAAGCCAGCCGAGTGGTAATTAGATGGTAAATTGGGTACATGAACATTGGGAAGGCAGTCTGCTGTCTCTCTCCGCATTATCACAGTCCAGACACACCTTCAAACAACTACATTTACTGTGACCTTTAGCCAAAGAACCTCCTGCAGTGTGCCCACATGCATGTTTTTCCAGGATTTTTTTATAAGGTTCCTGTTTTTTAAGCATATATTATATCCCCAGTTAGTAAGAAAGAACAAAAAAAAAATCTCCTAAAATTTTTGAAAGAAAAAAGTTACAATATATTATATTAATAGCAATTAATACCAATTTAGCTCTCATTAATGAATTCTTTTGATGCACGTTGGGTTGTAATATTGTTTTGCTCTGGTTTGTTGAGTGTCTTGTCTGTTGATGTATGACTGGTAGTTTTAAGGTGGTTTAGTTTATCGTCTTGTGCTGGCCTGTACTAGTTCTTTCATCATTCAGCCTGTCACAGCCGTAATGGGAGGCCATCCATCACCCTTACATACAAACACACACACAAGCACACATTAATTGACTCAAACCTTTTAAAAAGGCTTAAACACTGAACAGCTATTGTTGAAACTGCCTTTAACAAACAACACCTACGACGGTTTTACAATCACCATCCTTTACTATATCTTGATGGATTCATTAGAAAAGTGGTATAAATACAGACCCCAAACCCTCAACAAAGACTGTACACAGCATTCATTTATCATATGTTTAAAAAGAAAAATACATGTATTTATTTGGCAAGAACAAAGTAAGTAAGCCATATATTAAATCTGTATAATACCTAAATATGTTGTCTAACTAATCAAACAAACCCTGAGTCAAGAATCTGGTGTATTAATGTAAAAAAAAAAAAAAAAAAACATAAAAAGACTATGAAAGGCAGATTACTCACAAATATATTTCTCTTTTAAACTCAATTATTCACATCCTCTACACTTATATTTTTAGTTGCTGTTTAACAGAAATTATTAAATGAATGAATAGTTTATCATTTGTTAGTAAAAACAGTGTAAATGCAGTTTAGCATAAATCACTAAGTTAAAACAACAGTAGCATCAGGAAAAACTGTAAAAATAAAAAATAAATATGTAAATAGAATTAATGATTTAATAAAATAAAAGGGCGGTTATAAACCTGATAAAAGAACACAACCTTATTGTACAAATGTTGGAAAGCATCTTCGTTCCAGTGGAGGTAGCGGTATCACCTCTTTGATAGCAAGTGGGTAGAAACTGGTTTTGAGTCCGTTTATCCAGAATTTCAGTAGTTTGTACGTTTCATTAAAGTGCAGAAGAGTGAACAGTTTATGTCTGCGGTGGATGTGGTCTGTAGAGACGTCGCCTTTTGAAGTCTGCCAGCGTTAATGTCTCTGAGGTTGAGTAGTGATGAGCCAATGATCCGCTCTGCTGACCTTACCACTCGCTGCAGGTCTTTCCTGTTTTCTCATTTGTAATGACTGGCAGCTGTCTTAAGTTTTCAAAGTTTAATGTGAGGACACACTATTAACAAGTTAGTTTAGGTATGTATGTTGTTTATATTACGAAAAAGTCTCTTTGAGGGTCTGGTCTGTTGATGTACTGAAAACTTTTAAGGTGGTTTAGTTAATTTAGTAAAGTTGTAGTGCACTGTTTTACCCCTTGACACTAAGGTTGTGCCAAAATATCGATATTGTGTTATATTGGGACATTTACTCCTGTGATTGATTCTTGATGGGTTCACACCAAG
>NC_050527.1:12119680-12136805 GCF_002922805.2 Oryzias melastigma
CTTGAGGGGGTGGAGCAGGACAGGCATGACAGGTTCTCACCAATTATCAATCTTTATTTTTTGTTTGAAGAGGCTGTAAAGCGTTATATTCGTCATCCTTTGGTGAGACGTTCCTTCATAGGTAGATAGGGGACGCACGTTGCAACACTGCCTGTTACTGTTAGCTACTTGAATTATTATTTTTTTTCTGTTGTTTGCAACAATTTTGTACTAAATGATGCTTTTCATGTTTACAATTGTTAACACCGAGTTTTACAGACAATTCAAATTCAATTGGTGTCAAAGTTTGTCAAAGACACAGTATTACTCATCTGTGCAATGTTGCACAAAAGTGTCTATTATTTGTTTTGTATTACTTGTTGCACAAAGTAAGGCACAAGTTGTGTTATATGATTGTGTTCAAACTAAAAAATAAATGGGGATAAATATTCCTAAGAAATTATGTGTTCTTCTATATATTGTAAGTTATAAGAGATGATTTTTTACCAATTATTGCAATATTGCGATATTGATATTGAGAGCCATGCATCGCATATCGCATTGTATTGTGAGGTAACCAGTGATTCCCAGCCCTAACTGACACCTACTGATGCAAATATACATTAAACCACTCAGGCTCCAAAATCTACTTGAAAGCCCAAAACATAAGCAATTTTATTCAATAGCTGGAAATAAATTCAGGCATCAAGGGGTTAAATGTAATGTAAAATCACTGCTCTTTTTAAAACTTTCATATAAATTAATTAAAAAAAAATGTAAAAGTTATATAAAACTCTAAAACTGACATAAAAAATCTAAATTTAAGTAATTTTTTTTTTTTTTTTACTTTTTCATAATTCAACTCTTTTCCCATTAAAATCAAAACACTTTCCTTTTTTTCCACGTGTAATTTCATTGCTTCTTTCTTTGTCCTTTTCATTCTCATTTTATTTTCTCTAACTTTTATCCACTTCTATTTTCCGTCTGTGTTCACATTTATTTAAACCACACGAGTCACAATAGTATGATTCTGCGCTAAATGAAGATCAAACAGCACCGAGTGTGCTCATATCCACAAAAGTGCATGTTTTGAATAATAATGCAGCAAATGCATCACACTAATTCCTCCTTTTGATTCATGTGCGGCTGCTTAAAAGTGTGTCCTGTCCTCCTCTCAGGTTGATCTCACATGGCAGGATTCTACCAATGGTTTTCAATCTGATTATGGTAAGTCAGTTGATGTGTATCACTCCAATGCTGGGCATTTTTCAAATTCAATTGGAACAAACAGTGTAATTTTATGACACTTCTGCTCTGTTTTATGTCAGCTGTAATCCGCCCTGCTCTCTTCTCTCCATCTAACCTCATCAATGTAAATATCTCTGAGGAGCGCCGACCTATTAGAGGCCTGTGGTAATTGACTGGCAGGTCTGCAGTAGAGGAGAAGGAGTTAATAGACTGAGACGGTGGACTTCTTTATTAAGATTGAACACGCGACCTTACATGCAGGCACGCAGTAATTGTCTGTTATCAGTGAGGCATAACAACATTCACAGTAAACAATTTATTTCACCTGACCCTTTTGCTTGCACACAGTCAAACACCCCCACCTACATGGTGCGCTCTGTTTCCTGCATACAGAAATATTCATGCTGCAGGAAACTACTTTTTTTTTTTGTATCACACACACGCACAGACTCACACATACTTAGTAATCAGTGTTTTGCATGGATGCCCGCACAACCCCATCTTACTCATGCAGAATTTTTAAAACAGCGTTATCTGAGAGCCTGATTAAGTCGTCTCCTGATTGTTTACTCCTGTCTGAACCACTCACGTCTGGATCTATTATTACCGTCTAAGTTGCTCACCTTCAGATTGATTTATGCTGCTTGTAATCCTCTGATCTAGACTGAGTACACCTGTCACTGGTGATCACTCTTGTCATAGAGGAGCGAGCCTAATTGTGCTTGTCAAGATGATGAAGTAGGTTTGTTTCCAGACATTAAAGGACCTCAGGATTCTGGCTACAGCAGGGATCTTAACTCTAGGTTTCTCTGCTTAAGAAGAAAAGGAATTCTACCCTTAGTGTGTGTGTATTTAAGGAATTAATCTATGCAGATTATAAATGTGCAGGTACACTGATGTTCTTTGATAGCTGAGTTAAGGGTAAGTCGAACTTCTGCTTTCTGGTCCTTATCAACAGTCAAGTTTGTACAAGTTCATACATTTTGTGTGCTACACTAAATTCCTGTTTTTCTACATATTGATCAAAATAGATAAGCTTTTTTTATTTGCTATTTGGTAGTTTGTCCAAGGCCCAAACTAATGTCGTTGTCTTCAGCCTCAGGCATCTGCACATGATGAGTACCAGGCAGACTTATCAGCCTGTACACAGATCCCTCTGATGTGTGCAAACCCTGGAGGCATATCTCAGACAGGATCAAATGGTAAAATGGGGGCAGAAGTGGGAAGGAGAAATGAATTACTCTAGGAGGAATCACTGACGCTTCTTTTAGCTGGAGACAGGAGGACAAGAGAAGGTAAAAGGAGGAAATTGGGGGAAAACGGGTGAGATTAAGAGATGCAGGGGCAACAAAAGGTGAAATCTACAACTTGATTACATCTGCCAGTCCAAATCTCTCCAGACCACCACAAATCTATTCTTCTCCTATTTTGCCCAAAAATCTTCATTGGTATTTATTTGCTGAGCAGTAAATCCCAGGAAAAATATGAGTATTTCTATGAATTTGTCTGCATGATCGATAAAAAAGTGGTGAAAATCGTAACTGCACTACAGTCATCGTCCTTAATCAACAATAACAAACATTTGATTGCAGGATTTTTGAGGTGACAACATCTATAACTCTTACTCTAACTTTAGTAATGGAAGGAAACTCGTACAGTAGATATGTTGGTTGCATTGGTTTGGAAGCCTCTCAAAGAGAAATCCATCTGTTAGGATGTTCACTTGGGTTCTGTTTGTAATCCCATTTTAATGGAGAGGCTAGCTGCTGGCAGGAGTGCAGGACCATTCTTTCACCTTCACATAGATCAATCATTTTAATTAATATATATATGGTGAAGGCTTGTATGAGCAGAGGAATGTTGAGCTGGGAGTTGTCAAAGTCAATAAAGCACATAAAAATGAAAGTTCCACACGGGTAACATGATTTAACTGTAACGATTGAATCTTTTGTGTTTTATTAAATAGTTTTTTACAACAAATAGTGGTTCTCATAAAGAGAATGTATCTGTGGTTCCTTATCAGATCTTGTTTTTCATTTTTACTGTTTTCAGTCATAATTACCCAAATGCTACTTTTAAACCTTCTGCCTCACCTTTGTTCTCATTGTCTCTTGAATTTTTAAAATGAAAAAAGGGGGCTCTTGTAAATCTCACCTACAATATATCTGTGTCTGTCTTTAACTTTTTTAGGCCAACAGTGTCACTAGTGGAATAGTCCAGACTGCACTTGTGTTGCTGTGCAATCTCAGTGGAAACACAGTGTTTGACCAACAGCTGCAGCATCATGAAGGTACGATGTGTCTGCTGTCAAATACAACATGTTTCTGCAATCTCAACATTTCCTTGTTTTATGCTGCTGTATTTATCATTTAGTACTTTGGAATTAAGTAATTGGTTTGCTTCAGTTTGCTGTTTAGGTTTTTTTTCCAGAGTATCAATTTGAATACTTGCTAAATTCTTCTTTAAAACATACGATATTGATTGTGGAACATTTAGTTCATTTGTAGTAACTCAGTCACATGGACCGAGGTGCTGCAGGTTTTTGTGTTCTTTAGGTCCATGGAGGGTCATAGAGAGGAGCATTCATACAGTGCAGGAGTGTCTTGCAATTCCCTTTAGCCTCTTTAGGCCACCTCACGGGACTTTAGAAAAAATAGAACGTATGATTGTTTCTGAATCAGTTAACCTGTAACAAAAATAAAATTTTTAATGGGATTACATTTTTAATTATATAAGTTTTAAAAGAATTTATTTAAACATTAAATTTTTTATTGTTTCATCTAAGCTCCTTTTTAAAACAGAGTCCAGCAGTTTACTCATGTGGAGCTCACAGTGATTTAGAAACACTACACTTGTTTTCTTAAATTCCTAAAAGTAAGTCTTTCTTTCCTTCATTTAGTGTTGTTCTCTCTTTTTCCCCCTTTCATACATCTTTTCCCCCATCAGCCCTTCCTTCCCCTCTATTTCCATTGGGTCAGCAGACAGCATTTCACTTGTCAGCATCATTATCATCCAATCAGCTCTCCTCAACAAGAAACTGTCAACCCAGCACTAATACTGGACAGGCAATTAACACTATCTCCCATCCTCTCTCCTCATTTTCCTTCTCTGTTTCTGTTCATTCGGTCCCTCTCCTTGTGTTCCTCCTTTCTGCATTGCTCTATCATCCACTTTCACAATCTGCACATCTTCGCAACATCTCCCGTACTTTTTTCCCTCTCTGTTCACAATTTTACTCGTGCTCTTATCCTCTATTTTGGGCTGCTTTTCTCCTCTCTTGCTTGTTTTCGTAGTGGTTCACTCCAGATGAGTGCGGTAATGGGAGGAAAGAGGAGAGGGAGAAAACAGGAGAGGAGGAAAGGGAGGAAGCGTGTATAATTGTCTTTTTAAGGTGTGACAGACAGAGGGAGAGAAGGGTGTTGTGCGACTCTCAGTGTGTGTGTGTGTTTGTTGGAGTGAAATAGACAGTGAGGGAGAAAACGGGGAAGGTGGGTTCTGTGTGTTAATGTATCAGTGCTTATGCTTAAATGTGTAGAGCACAGTGACTGTGTATGTGTGGTGTGTGTTTGTGTGTGTTTGCTAAGCGGTGGATGCAGCAGATCCCTGTGTGTGTATAAGAGAAAAGAGATGAGGTTTATAATTGGGCAGATTTGCCTCTGACTGAGATAATACCCCCTGGGGATTGAAGCCTGAGATAGGACAGAAGAAGGAGAGGATGGATGAGGAGTAAGGGATGATGAAGGAGTCATAGAGCTGGAGAAAAGCTAGAAAGGGTAGCAGAAAGGTGGCAGAAGCATGAATGGTGTACACATAGATAAAATGGGTAAATTTGTCATGGAATTATAAAGGAAAGAACAGCATGTTATAGTGGGTGATAATAAATATGGAGAGGAACACTAAAAGAATGATAACTTTATATCAAGTGATCCCCAAAGTTCTTTTGATTTATTTTGACCACGGATTGCTCCTCTTTTAATTTTATCGCATGTCGCCAACTAACAGAGAAAGTGTTTGGTTTAATCTAATTATACAAGAACATGAAGAACTAAAGCCCTTCAGCTGAGAAAGAATATAAGATCCATTCTTTTGGCATACTGACAGGCAGCCTGAGTGATTTAATAGTGCAATAATCTAATCTAGAGCATGTAGAGCATCACACGTTTACCTCAGCGGCTCAGAAGATGCTGCCCTCAGAGCTGCCCTTGAGTCTGGTCTGGCTCTAAAGAACAGGCAGTGTGAGAGTAAAACTGTCATTTCATTAATTGGAGTAGTCTTTGGGCAATCTGTCGAGATTCCTCTGTATATTTTAAGTTGTGCTTTGGGTTCACCCAGTTCTTCCTATCTTGAGTTTAAGGAATTTTTGAAAACTCTGTGCAAGTTTTGTTCAGTTTTTGTGAAGTAATTATTTTAGAGTTAGTTTATGAACTTAACACAATATGATCTAATTAGATTATGGCTTTATTTCCTAAATAGTTCCAACATGTTCTGTTATTGTTCTTACACAGTGTCTTAATTATAATTTAATATAAGTCTATTCAATAAATTTGATAAGATATCCCCTTTATTTTCAATTGTTTTATTTTGCACCTCCTCAGTAGCAACTTTTAAAGTGTAATTGAATATACTTTATTTTCACAACAAGAACAATACACATTAAAATTAAGTTTAAGCATCAAGTTTTCAGTCATTCAGTCATTTTTTTTCAGTGTTTGTTCCCAGTCAAGGTGATGCTAATTTAATTGTAGTCCTTAATTTAATGGTGTGTTGCAAATTAGCAGGGGGTTAATTTACACCTCTTTGGTTCTTGTGAAGTACTTAAAAATCAAGAAGTGTTAAATGACAGACTGCAAACACTGACTTATAGAATAGAATAGAAATATTTAATGCCATCATCCGAGGAGTATGACAAAATTATATATTATAATTTGTGGGATCTCTATCTCCTTCCTAGTTTGAATGTTTTGTGATGTGGATTATAATAGTATTTTATGTGATAAAAGCATAGAAACAATCAGTCTGAACAGGTTGATCTACAACATGTTAAACAATTCAGATTCATTCCAAGGAATTTTTCAAGATGCATTCAACCAAGGTAAAACCTCAAAGGACCATCATAATGAAGTTTAGTGATTACCCTTCTGATTAACTTTTACAAATTGTCTAATTGTGTAGACAATCACAGAATGCATCTGCCTCATTTATTCAGTAATTCAGCAGAAACAAAAACCACAAGCATCAGATGATTGTCTCTTTCTCATAGTTAAGACTCCTTTTTTGGCAAAACATCAATGTTTTTTTAAATGCATATTTATACCTCTTTTGTAATTGAAATATTTTTTATTAACATTTTTGTCTGTTATGGAAAACTCCCTTTTGTGTAAAGTAAAGCACTCAGGCATATTTCCTTACTGTTGATTCCAAGTTGTTCTTTTTTTTACCATGATTTAAAAATAGATAACTCTCCAAAGGATTGCTTAATGTCTATTTTTAATCTAGACAAAAAAAGGAAGTCACAAAAGGACTATGATGTCTTCTAATAAAACACACTCCGGGCATTTTAATGGAAACCTGGAACATATAAACATAGAAATATTTATATTTCAATATGAGCTTCAGGGTTTTAAAGGGTCTGATTCTTAAGTCTGCAGTGAAAGCAAATTTAAATGCATTCCAAAGTGAGTGTATCTATATTATTACAATAACCATAGTTTTTAACTTACCTTTATACCTTAGTTTTATTTTTATTTTTTTCGATTACTTAGAAACATTTTTTTTTTAATTTCTTGATTTTATTAAACTTTAAAGGAAGAAGTTTGATAGAGAAATAAAAGCAGTCAGTTAAACCTTTTTCTAAAGAAAAAATCTAAACAAACTAAAGGAAATGGTTATTTGATTGGCGACTGCAAAGCCCATTCATGCCCTCTGACCTCCACATCACTCCAGGGACTCCACCGAGAGGAAGGCTTTCATGCAGCTTGCAGGCAGATTAGGTCTGATATCAGTCAAAACAAAGCATTCATCAAACATTAGGTAAACTTTGTTTTGCTTTTTATGAAGATTTATGTGATTTTTTTTTCTTTTCTTTTTGGCATGTGGTTCTACTAGTACCTGCACTTTTTAAAGCATCGTCATTGGCTCTGTGCACCTGACTTTTAATCATTTACAGATTTGTTTTTGTGTACTTTCTTATCCCATCTTTTTTAGATAGCAAATCAAACAAGAATACTAATTTATGTTAATTTTACGGCCAAAACTGCTAATGGCTGGTTGATGGGTGGATGGAATCCTATTTATAAAAAGGTTTTCTGCTTCTTTTTATAGTGTCACCGCCATCTTTCAGCAGTTTAATAATACTAGCAAACGTGTACAGAAGCATCTTTGACCAAGTGGAGTTGTAAGATTCCATTAAGAGCAGAAAAGATCTTTGTTTGATTGAACAGTCCAAAGTAGAGCAGCCTGTCCAATTAATTATGAAGCAGTTTTGAAGTAAATCTCACCGACAGAAGACAAGCGAAGTAGCTTTCTGGTGTCTGCGGGGTTGCACACATGCTCAGGCTAAATAAAGCTCTTTTGGAATCCAAGGTAGAGCTGGGCGAGTTTTCCCCCATGAAGACAATGAGTTAATACCTTCGTTATTCAACTGAATCAGTTCGCACACAGATATGGAGTGAATGCATCTTGTCAACCCAGTGCTGGCAGAATCAATCAAGTATTGACTTGCACAGATGTGTGTAGTCCTGTTACACCGCTTGCTCATTACAGCTACCTGCAGATACCTCCAAATGTAAGCTATCATCTGTCAGCTACAAGCAATACAACATGATTTTGCACATTGCAAGCGCTTTTCATACTTTGCTGAAAAGAGCTCTCGTGTGATCTGTTTGGATAGTTTTCTGTACCTGAGGTAAGAAGGAAAGACACACAAACTCCATCAATACATAGGAGTATAATTAGGATTTATTTATTTATTTTGCTTCTTATGTCACTTCAGTTTGGAAAACATTCTAACATTATCAATTATCCAATAATATTATATAATAACATTATATAGTGAGCAGTGAAGTAATTTGGACATAGAAGAAATCTTTATTTAAGTTTCGGCTCTCTTATTTTTGGAAGCCAATAAAGAGAGATTAAATCCTGGAAGATAGATAGTTTTACCAAACTCCCGATAGATCCAATCCTAATTAGTGGAAACTTCTTTTCTGTGCTGTACAGGGCTTATAAAAGTCGTGGTGAGCACCTTCTCAGAAATAACTTCACTCTACTTGGATGGAGAGAGCCACACAGGGAGGAAGGTTAACTATCTTCTGTTGCAAGCCCTTTTGGAGCTTCTTCACAACATCCTGAAGCAAACATCTGTTGTAGTCCGAGGTGCTTTGCAGGTACGTACACTCAAGCAACCATATGTTTTTTTTTTCCTTTTCATTATTCAAACTTTTAAAAGGGCAAAATGTTTTTGATGTTAATTTTTACCCTTTTCCATCTTAGCTGCTTAATTTCCTGTTTGGCACTCTAGTTTCTCTCATATCATTTAAGTGTTTTTTCTCCAATTTTTTTAACTTGTCACCATCAAAACAACTAAATTGTTGTTTTCAAAGTAATATTAATGTATTCCAGAAAGCAGGAATGTTTGCGTGCTGTTTGTGTCCATTGGAGTATGCGGTAGAAGCAAGGCGGTTTAGGTAACTGCAATATTGAAGTTGTGGACTACAAATAAGGTCCTGAGTCCCTAAGACACACACGTGCACTCACACACACACACAGGCGTACACCGAGGGGCCTGTCTGGCTATGTCCCTGCGGCCTCATTATCACCACTGGCTTTGTCCTCAGCTTGCCTCACTATATAGACTGGCACACAAACACTGACACGCACACACAAAGCAGCCCCCATCTCCCTATACTGTGCACCCCAGCCCAAAGCATACATATTAATGCCTGGACAGGGTGGTGGTGGTGGGGGGTGCTACACTGAAAGGAGGGTAAAAGACGTGGGGAAAGAGAGAAGGAGAGAAAAGGGAAAAGGAAGGATGGAAAAGACAGAGAGGTGGGAGAGAGACCAAGGAGAATGAGCAGTGGAAATCAATTCTGCCAGAAATGCAAAGCTCATTAAAAAGAAAACTTTTACCCAAACCAAATTCATTTGGGTAATAAGGTCTGATAAGGAGAGGGGACGTGACTCAACGGCTCTCCCTAAACTATTACCCGATTGGTCAAGAGTGGTGGAGGCAGAGATTACAGTACAAAAGAAGAAGGAAAAAAAATAGGGGGCAGAGAATAGAGGATGACTTTGAGGTAGAAAGACTATGTGTGCCAGTGTTAATCATATTACACCACTGCTAATTGGCCCAAAGTTCTACCACAGACTTTCAATGCACAAAAGTAAGCAGCACCAACCTGCTAATGATGAAGTTAAAAGAAGTGAGAACTTGAGAAGACTTAAGTCATCATGAGATGTAAAAATAACTTGGTGTGACAAAGACACAAAATGCTCAACCTTTGTTGTGCTGAAATCCTGCAGGAGAAAGGTGCTAATAGAACAGCTCATGCAGAAAAGCTTTTTTCCATCTCAGTGTCTTTCTGCGTCTGTGTGTCAGAATAAGTCTTGACAGGTCTCTGGATCCATCATTATTGACTGTCAAATCTCTATAAATGATTTAACGTGTGTGCATTTGGGTGTGTGTGTGTGTGTGTGTTTAGAGCCAGAGGCTATCTTATCCAGCAGCAGAGACAGAGGCAGCAGAGAAACTGCTCGTAGCCAACCGACCCCTGAGTCAGCTCAGCACACTCCTCATTCAGATGGTGAGACCAACACTAACAGAGCAGTGTGTCTCTGTGTGCCCATTCTACAAGGGAGTCCCTGTATGCCCGAATGCAAAAACTTACACCTTGATACAAACTGCAGGAAGGTTTCCACACACGTGCATGTGGGAGAGAAGGCACAATAACTTTGTTGTTTTTAGTGTGAATGAATTAGTTCATTCTGAATCTAAATAAGATGTTAATATGTAGAGACGGGGTAACTTTATCAGCTAGACTTTACGTGTCTTAGGACTAAAAAGGAGGAAGCTAACGTGCTAAAGTATAGATAGATACCACCTGACATTGCAATATCTATTCATACATTAGCACTATTTAGTAGGGGTGTGTATTGTATCTGGCAACACAATACTTATTGCGTTATATGTCTCGCGATACGATGCATATCGTAATAATTCCCAAAAATGTAACAGAACAATTTTTCACTTCCTTTTTTTAAGAGTATAACTTCCTAAGTCATACTAAGTAGTATATGTCTCATAAGAACAAAAGCCGCAATGCTGACCGAACCAATGAGACTGAACGTTTAACATAAGCTGGTTCTTGCGAGATCTTGTTCTGGTGTGGTGTAGAGCTGCTTAAAGCGTGCTGTGCTGCCAACTAGCGGTCAGATGTTTAGGTGGAAAACAAAAGTTGAAGGACTCTCACAAATAATTAATTAAATACTGTCTTGTCAGTATTTTAAATCAATACAAGTATCGCCACAAATGAAATATCGCAATATATTACCGAATTGATTTTTCCCTGCACCCCTACTATTAAGTAAAGGATAGAAAACTCCTTCATTTTTGTTCTCAAAACCTTTCTGTAGTGAAAGAAAAGTTACAATTATTTTTACCTGAAAACAAAATATTTCAAAATAAGATGTTGTAGATGAAAACAGAACTGTTTTTATGTCTAAAATTATTGACAATGTGGGGTGTTGAAGCTATGCAGTTCATTGATCGCTAAAACTGTTTCATTGTGTCATTTTCCAAAGTTTTGTGTTTTGTTGCACCAGATTGTTGCTATGAAAAGCTATTTAAGATGACAATTATTTGGAACAATACTCCTGTTGTACAGAACAAATGCTAAAAATAAGTTTAGAAAACAAAGTTTTTTTAAAAAACTATACTGAGAAAATAAAGTGAAGAACATCCAGAGAAAGAGGAAGGAGGGTGCTCTGATGACAGAGTTGACAGTGGAAAAAGCAGGGAGGAGTGGAGGAAAGAGTAGCGGTGATCTCCAGAGACACAATAGACGCATCAGAGGGCTGATGGGGCATCTGACATGCTCTTGACCTCGGCTTACCCCCCTCATCCCATGAGAGATTACTGTGAGATAGAGAGAGCAGAAGTGCCAATAACAATCCGACTTCCCTAAAAATTGCAAAGATTGCTTGTGTGAAGATGTTGAGATTTAGAGAGAAGCACAACTAAAACACTGAGCTGAAGCAGTTGGGCTGCAGTCTCAACAGTACCGACATTCTTCCGTTCTGCTGTGGATTTGCTGCTGTCCTTATGCTCAGGGGCTGATAGAGTATCAAAAAGATACTAAAATAAGAGTGTCTGTACCTTATTACTCAAGTAAATACAAAAAAATAAATAATTACTTGAGTAAACGTATAAAAGTAAATAGTTAAAAAAAGCAACTCAGGTATTGAATAATTATTTAAATATATATAAAACATTTTTAAGGTGACATCATGTGGTTATTTTTTGCATTTCCAGATATTACTTTTTTATTGTTTTAAACAAAAGATACCATCCCCTTTTTTAAAGTCCCTTTGATACAAAAAAGGCTTTCTAAGTTACATTTTTTAAAGAGTAACCAAACCAGGAAGTTGGAGGCTGACTCCACCAACAGCCGAAATTTGAAAATCCAGTCAGAGGGGCGGGGCTTGGGAGCTGGACTGTTATCATTACTGAAGCTGCAGATCATGATGTCAGACTTCTGAAACTTACATGGTTTGACCAATCACAAAATTCAACTGTAGTATATCTATTCAACCTGTAGCACACCAGCAATTTTTGACTATATTTTTAAGAATTAAACAGTTTTATTTCAATTTGTCAAAAATGTGGCTATGACCAACAGACAGCACTTTTAAAGCCCCATTCAAAGAGGTCAACAGCCAAAAAAAGTTAATTTAGGGTTTGGTACCCTCTAAACTCAACATTCAAAGCACATCATTTTTTTAAACCTGTTGAGTGAAGATTGCTAATCAATATCCAATATTTAAATTATCTAAACTAAATATAATAAACTTTTGATTAACCATTTTTGTCTGATCATTTCTTTTGTCCAGTTATTTTGAATTTTAAGTGTTAAATAAATGACGCTTTAACCTATTTGTCTTTACTGAGGATGTCAAGTCAAAGCGGAATTAGATTTACTATCAGATATCTTCAAACTGTCACCTATAGTTACCTGTTTATACAGTTGTCTGCCAATTATCATGTAAACAAACTTTATTAAGAAAAAGGTATTTTAATTAAAAACGACCACTTGAAGCTGAGTAAGAGCAAGAAAAAGTAAAAAGTTTGATGATGTAAACCTCGTTTGAAAAGCAAATGTAACTGAGTAAATATAACTTTATACCACCCACATCTGATTATGCTTTTTTAAGTCAAAGTAAAAAATATTCAGCCCTTTTGTTTAACATCGTTTAAAAAACATATAAACAGTTTGGATTTAGCATAAACCCCATATTAAGAGTGAGTTAAATTGCAGAATATAAATAAGGTACAAGCTTTATACGTCGGCTGTTATGGGTTAGAATTCTGTTCTTTTTATAAAAAATGGAGGCAGATGGAGGAAAATGGAGTTAAGAGGGTTGCAGACTGAAAAAGCTGAGTAAGGAGTAGGTGGGTCCTCCTTTATGCTGACTACTCTACAGGCGAGACAAGTGCGATGAATGTCCGAGAGTAAAGTAATCCTTTATGCTTTAATTACTGTGCACTGCAGAGTCTTCAAGATCTGAAGAGGGGAAGTTGATAGACCAACACTGATGGTCAGATAATCACTCTCTGTGCTGTATCTGCAGAAAGAAGACCTGATGTTTGCATTGTTATGAATATGTAGAGGGAAATGCTCATGAGAAATGCTGTGAGATTTTGTGAAAATCACTTAAACTAAAATGTAATTTCCTTTAGTGTGGAAAACGTGGATATCCCCGGCACGCGTTTTGGTTTTGTTTGTGGATTTTTACGTTTTTTTTTCCCGTCTCCATTAGGAATTTTTGGTCCATTCATCTTTTTTATGGTTTCACTCGTCATTATGTCATCATTTTGGGGGTGGGGCTCGTTCACTATGGCGAAAATTCATTTTCAGCAGGAACTAGGTATGTGCAAATTTTGGTGCTTTTTACCGCATATGGCGGGAGTCCAATTTTTGCTCAAAGGCACAGAAATATTTCTATATGAGAAACAATCTGGTCATCTCAGTCAGTGACTAAAAGAAAGAAAGGATACTGAAAAAAAAGAAAAAAAAACTTACTTTTGACTTTTTTTGGGTTTAATAATGGAAAATTGAATCAATTTTTCTGAGGTCCTTATGACATTTATGAAGTAACACTTCAGCATGATTGCAGGGAATTGTGTTACTCATTTGCATATCATCACACAATCTTCCAATTTCCTGAGCATCTCTTAATGATTCCTTCATCAGCAGCAGCACCTGGCTCCTATTTCATTACCACCCATCCATCTTTCCCCAATTTTGACACAGTCAGAGCTGGATAATTCTGTTTTCTGATAGAAAAAAAAAACTTAGTGTGGAAAAATGGCTCATTTCACTTTTCACATGACAGTCACTACTGAAAGGGATTGCCACAATTCTCTGGGTTTAGTTTGCCTCAACTTCCTCAGTCTGAGTACGCAATGACTGGCAGTAGTGGGGAAAAACTATTTTTTATATGCTTTAAAGGTTAAAAAAAAACAAACTCCAGGGCATTTTTTTTATTCTACACGATTCCATTGAGATAAACATTAGACATCTTCAATTGTTGTTGCGTTAAATGTTTTGCCGCAGACACTTATGTCAGCTTATTTTATTTGAGCTCATCTTAAAACCTGTCATACTTTATATGCATTAAGTGAATGTGTCTCCCTGCAGCTGCCAACAGAAAATCAAGAGGTGTGGGAGGAATCTGTTCAGTGTCTGTCCTTACTTGTCCAGCTGTATGCCGGAGAAGGTCACGACTGCTTGTCCCCTTCCGGTCTGCAAAGCTTGTCACAAATGCTGCGAGTTCACATGCAGGCGGAGACGCCAAGAACGCAACGCACGGCTCTCAAGATCATTAAACGACTGGTGAGTGAAACAAGTTCACTTGAAATTTGGCCTCATGAAGTAAACAATGCAGGATGAAGATGTTGGAATAATAACAGGACATGAACAGCACTGCTGGTCTGCTGTCAAAAAAATAACTTTCACCACAACCAGACTGACATGGAGGGAGAAATAATACGGGTTTGTGTTTTTCTGTCATTCTCTGAGTGTATCCAATTTTCTGTAATAATCAAAATGAGTTGCAGAACAAATTTAGGGAGATGTTTTACCGTTTCCGCCTCAAATGTAATAAATTGCATTGTTCCAGTCTGTTAATGTGGAGAGAATTGAAAAGGAGTTTTACCCGAAATTTGGATTTATTTATAGGTTTCTGCATTAAAGCAGAAAATCACAACAATGATTTTCAATTTATAGAAGTAATTTAACTACCAGTTACTCATCGATCAGCAACATACAACATCAAGCATTCATTAACTTTTTGGCTTGTTTAGTAGACGGGTTTTCCCAAGAAAGGAATAAAATAACAATTTTAAGACTTATAAAACGGGAAGCTAGATACTAAAAGTATGCAGAAGTCTGAAGATATTAGTGAAAGTTGCAATATTTATAAAGTAGGAAAGAGATGTATCACACTGTTGTCATTTTTTAGCTTTTTTTCGTTCACAGAAACACATGAAAGATTCTTCAAAATGTTGTACTTCATGATCAATAAATCTTTGTCAACAGTTTAATAAGAAAGCTGGACATCCTTAAAATTTGCTTGCTGGAAAAATCTTAGCTTTTAATTATAAACTTTTTTTTTTTTTAATTCTTAAAATTGTCAATTTTTTTTCTAGTAAATGTGAAACCAAAACATTCACATTATTCGTCCTGTTATGAAAGCTGAGCAGACTTTCCCTCTCGGACTCGGCTAGAATCGGTGAGGAATGCAGAAAAATGTCACACCTTCCTCTGGTTTTGTTTGCTTTCACTCTGTTTGGACCAGTTTGCCTGGGAACATTACAAACGTACTACTGCAGAGTCTACTGCTTATAAAGAACCCAAATGGAAAACTAATTGGTGGTTTCACCCTTTTAATACACCATGTTTACCAATGAGATGTTTTCCAAAATTTGGGGGATTTTTTTTATTTTTGTACTTTAGACTGCCTTTGGAAAGTGATCCCACTGTGGCTAAAGGTTGTATCCAGGTAGTTCTGCTTATTTCTTTTGCATCGCAGTTCAGGTCAGATTTTGACAGCTGCCAAACGAAGCAGACTATCTGAAAACCCACACTAAGAGGACGTACTAAACAGTCCTAAATCATTAGAGGTGTCACACTCATGGAGCAACATGACCTTTTATTTCTATACTGTATGTTTACTATTGCAACAATAATTGTTAACCATAGAAAGATATTAATGATATCAAATATTTCATAAAGCAAGACTGTAAAAAAATGACCCTAATATTTTACAATGTAGTTTTAAAGTTGTCTTTGTCCTTATTAAAATGCTGATGAAGACTGTTCATTTATTCCAGGTATTAATATTTGCAGAGCATGAATTTCAATGAATTGTTAAAGAGAAGGTGAAATGGGTGAAGCAACAAAACAAAAACCATCTCTGGTCAAAAAGAAGTTTAGAAAACAGTTTTTTTTGTGCACCCCTATGAATTATGCAAAAGCCATTCCTAATCTTTTGGCTTGGCCGCAGGGTCATGAAGTAGTTTCTGCACGTGGGACACAAGGTCAGCTGCCTAACTGAGATCATATGATCTGGCCGAAGGCTGTGCCTGGAAGCTAGTGTACTTTGTAGTTTTGTGTGAGTGGGAAGGAGAGAGCAGTTGCATAGATGGATGTAATTTTGATTCCACAAACTAATTAGTTTTTGCCACCACAACCACCTACTCACAGACATTCTCTCTGGCTCTCTGTGACAAATTCCTCCCACTTGTGCAAACTCCCTCATTAGAACAACAGAGGAATCCCAGTGTGTGTGTCTTCTCTGTCCTGCTCTCTCCACCCTTGTAGCTTTCTCCTCAAAGCTATTGTGCAATTTATCAAGGATGGTCCCAGTCCCACAAATAGAAGCTATTTATTTTACCTGAAAGAAAAAAACCTTCTCTTTCCACATTAAGTCACTGAAGAGTTTTTTTTTCTTTTTTTGGTTAAAAAAACTTTTTTTAAACTTATTTACAAAAATGGAGCTCCAAATATCTGAAAGTCATTCCCTCATTGTGCTAGATTATAATAATGTAAATAAATGCTCTAGCAGTACGCTAGGCAATCTGAAATGCGACAAAAGTTAACGTCAGTTGCTTTGTTCCCACCCTTTCTGCTTAAAACTAAATTAACTAAAATATCTGCAAAAAATCTCAAAAAGAATCTGAACTGATAAACTAAATTTCACTTTCATGTGAGCTGCAAAATGCAAAGAAGTTTCAGGTGATCTAAAAAAATAAATAAAGTCCTGGATGAGTTCACTGCAGGTTACGGGAGTTTATGTTGGTGTTGCCCTCTGGTCCTTCCCTCACATGCACGCCAAAGACAGGATGACTCATCTGGCCTTGTCACTTTTTCCTGCGTGCTAGTTGAGCAAAATATGCAGCCTTTAATGAGGGATTTATGCATTACAATATTAATAAGTGTAAATTCAAGCCAAAGTGTCGTAAAAATACTTGTCCAGGATTATCCCGTTTTAGAAACAACAGTTTTCTTGTCTACAGTGACGAGGTTTACTGCATTTCTACTAAATCCCATTTTTGGGTTAGTCCCTATCTTAATTATGAAAACTTTAAACATTTTTTCCTTCAGATTTCTTCTAAACT
>NC_050527.1:12136927-12175046 GCF_002922805.2 Oryzias melastigma
CACACCTACACACAATCTTTTTTTACACACTTCAACACAGAGCCGGCTTTCAGAAGAAAAAATGTAATTATCTTTCATTGATTTCAAAGCTCCGTTAATCACAACGTAGGATCCTGCTGTAGCTGTGGAGCTGAAATGGACTGTAAAGGAAGATTTATTCTCCTTTGAATTAGTTACGCACGCCTTTGCGTTTTTCTCACAACTCAGAAAGGGTCAAAGGGTTAATGAGTAATCAAAAAAACTGCTTAATAAAGCTTGTAATATTTTGAAAAATATACATTTTTTCTGTTTTTTGCTTTAAAGTCCATTACATTACTAATTCCATAAATAAAATCTACAAAAGCTACAGCATGATTTCTGGATGAAGTTAATGAAAGCCTAAATTCCGATTATTATTGTTGTACTGCAGTGATTTTTGCTTCTCAGTTCTTGTGTTTATGTCAATGGAATAGATGGAATATTATCAAGGATTATAGCCTGTTTCTGGATTTAACTGGACTAAAGTTTGTTGAGCTGGTAGAAATGTATTAGGTGAATACATTTAATACTAAGCAGGACATCAAGCACCCTCATCAAGTTGCATCGAAGGGAGCCACATTCAATAAGATCCAATGAGCTCCTGCACTCATGCTCTTCATCCTTCATCAAGTAGTAATCTCTATCTCCCAATCCTGTTTTTTTTTTCTTTTTGTACGTTCATGGTAAGACTCTGCTGTCAGATACTTTATCTGAACTTGTCTGTTATGACTATCCATTGTTGGACGCCTCTTTGTGTTCCCCTCATGTGACGTTGTCCTCATCTGTATTGACTCGTCTTCATTTTAGTTTGGGGAGAATGGAGGGAGAAGGCAGGATGAAGGTGAAGTATGAAAAGTGGGTGTGGGTCTGTTTTTTGGTCGACAGCTCGATGCTGTTGATGGAGAATCGCGAGTGGGGGGGTAGGCAAATGAAGAGAGGATTTTTTTGTCTGGTCCTAACCCCGTTTCTTAGCAACAACTATGCTGTGTCGCCACAGAGACAGAGGTGATGATGTCACGGGAGATGAGAGGGAGCACGCACGCACGCACTACACACAAACAGACATCCACTCAGGCACACAAAAGTAGGAAAATCGACCTACAAACACACAATGCTTAGGAAAACATCTGTATGTATGGATGGTTTTTATTTATTAAACCAATTTTTTCTCTTAACTTTCATGGTGCACTTAAATAGTATCGTTCAAGTTTTTATAAAGTGTATATTTTTAGGCAAAATATCTTAAAAACATATATCTCTGAGTCACATTTTCGAGAAAGAATAGTGCAGTTACATTTTAGTTTGATACAAGTGTAAATGAATTAATAACGGAACATTAAAAAAATGTGCAAAATGAATTTTCAGTGATAACAAACTGTCATGCATTGGAAATGCTTTTTTTTATGTTGGGATTTGAACGCTGTCTGTTATTTTTTGTTTTTTATAATATGAAATTAAAATTCAAGCCTTAAAACAAAGCACATTTTGTTTACCAATTTACCGTCTCTTTCACACCTCTCTCTACTGTTGCTTTCATTTTAATAAAAGCCTAAAGGTGCTTAATTTTGGTGCCAACCGTGTTGATGTGCCAATAATGCAGGACAAGAGAGCTGCTCACAGTCATGATGAAAAATACAGACACCGATTCGCTGAAATTGTCAGAGAAATCTAGACTTATAAAAGAAAGCCATTAGCCCACCTTTATGAATTTAGTCGAATGTTTTTGAGTCGTGAAGCTGCACGTTGTGTGGTCTGGCATCTCACAGAGCTAAGGAGACATGTCAGGACAGCTCCACGGAAAGGAGGGCAGTTTGCAGAAATGAAAACAGAGTGCTAATGAGAAAAGCAGAGTAGGTGGCTGTGCTTCTTCAGTTTTTTTTTTTTTTTTTTGAGAGGCAGATGAGCTCTTTGATTAGCTTACTTTAAAAGGATGTGATAAATGAGTGTGATCTCACTCACCAGTTGCTTTTGGTTGAAAATAATGGTGATAACAGAACAGCAGCTCTTTCCAGGATTAGTAAACAACCTGACATTATGATGCACTAAATTACCTTTTTTGTAATAATTTGTTTGAAAATACAACATTTCTTTAAAAAAAAGTCACTTGTGCTGTCTTCTCTTTGAGAAAAAAAAGATTATTAAGTGTTGTAAAATTGTATCTTGCTGCCGTTGACAGTTGAATCCTTTATCATAAATAATAATAGTAAAAAATACATTAGTTTGGGGACAATTATGTTAAAAAAAATAGATTTTTATTAAAAAAAAGGCATTTTTTATAATAATCACTGCCAGACAACAACAGGTAGTATTGACCTAACACTGAAAGGGATTCTTCCGTTGTTGTACAATGTTGTTTTCTTGGTTTCAGATACAGACTACAGACAGATCTGACTGGTCAGACTCTCCTGAGGGGGCGGAGCTAATCGCTGTGTTACAGGATATGACTTCATCCAACAGGTTTGACGTTTTTATTCCTATTTATTTGGGTATTTTGAATATGATTCCAAAATTCTATTGTATAAAAGAAGCGTTCTGTAAAAATGATGACACTACAAAGAAAAGTTAATATTTGCATTAAAAAAGCAGTTGATATAAAAGTAAAGGCTGGTAAATGTGTGTGGTGCGGCGCGCCCGTGTTTACCTGGATCTGCAGCTGGCCGTCTTTTAAGAATCTGTGGGCTGGATGTTTGTTCCCTCTTTGAGCCCAGGGTTTTCTCTCTAAAGCGACCATGCTTTCTTTCATCCTTTGATGCATGAGAGCAGTGACCTCTCACACACAGGCCGACACACACACACATTGTGCAAACACACCCAGGCGCATGATGAATACACACACATTGGCTCTCCCCCTGTACACAAATGCTCTCTCAATCACACACCCTGCCAGATCAATAATAAAGGTTTATTGTTGCTTTGCTATAGAAGGCTCCATTTTCCCCTCTCTTTTCTTCTCTGCACCCCCCACTCCATTTTCTTTTCCTTATTTTCCGACTTCCCCTCTTGTGCTCTCCTCTTCCTCTCCGGCAGATGAAAGCGCAGATCAGCTCTCGCCTTTGAAGTGGCCGGGACCGGCACCCTCCCACTGGTTCAGCAGCCGAGAGAGGGGAGCAGAGGTTTTAGGAGAAAAGGGCAGGAGATGAGAGGAGTTATGTGGAGGGAGGAGGAGAGGAAGGGACAGGAAGAGATGGGTGAGGTTTTAATTGAAAGGATAAGGAGAAGATTGGAGTGTTGGGAGGGAAAGCCGAGATCCTAACCCTGATAATGTCATTAAGCCTTTACCATGGCAACCTGAGGAATGCTTTTTCAAAACTCTCCGAGGGCAGGAGAGGAGGGGAAGGAGGGCGTCACTCATAGTTCCCATTCCTGAAGACGAGCCTGGAGGATCAGAACCTGATCCTGGTGGACTGCTGCTCTGAGTCAAAGCCAGAAGAAAACCAGCCCTCCAGTATCTGCACCGACATCTCAGTAGAGCTGCTCTGAGAACACACAACTCTTCCAGTGTTGGATATAACTTTTATGAAGCAGCAACGGTGCAGCACAAAGCTCACACGATAGTGGAATTGTGAAGCTTTTGCTGATATTGATTTTTGCAAAAGTGATGGGGGAATTTTTTTGTATACCACACAGTAGCTAGCAGCTTGCTATGAAGAGCCTCTTGATCTGGATGGCTGCTGCCTCTGCCACATGTACACACTTCTACTCGCCTGGTACTGCCTTTATATTCCACGTTCTTCAATAGATTTGATCTTCCTTCCTTTTCACTGTTGGGATATTCTAAATATAGGGTCTAAAAAGGACTTCTTTATGTTTGCTTTTTGGAAACAACATTTTAATGAAATATTTTGTTCTAAATATTGCACCAATTTGTTTCCTGAAGCTTTCAGGATCCTCTGGGAACTGCCCTAATTTACATAATTATGTGAGTTTTAATTAAGACGACGGTGGTTTGGATTTTTTCTGGTCTGACTGAAAACACCTGAAAGTATTTGATAAAGTGAGGAGGAAGTCAGGCGGCTGCAGCTGCTGAATGTCAGAAATCATGTTTAAACTGGGATTTGTTCGAAAATTGAAGTTGATACACGGTTTTCAAAATAGAAGGCACGGAAAGATTATTTTTCCCTCATCACTCAAACTAAAACTTGAAAGGGTTTGTTGAATATTGACAGGAAGTTGCTGGTTTGGTTTAAGGTGTGGCGAGTCAGCTTCATTTTCTTCATAGAGAGATGCTACCATCTCTGACAAGCCTGTAGAGAAACCATCGATTTTCTGCATTACTACCACAGAGCAGAACGCTGCTGTGAAACATTCAAGAATTCACGTACATGTTAGCATTGTAACTTAATGAAACTTTGAACAAATCTTTGTATTCCTTTTGGGATCTGCCTCTATTTGGAGAAAGTTGCCCTCAGATGAATTTATTTCTAATTCTAAAAAAAAAAAAACATGTTTTTGCTTTCATTTAGATGGTAATTTAAGTTTAAGTTTGGAGAAGCAATATGCATCAATATGCATCAAGGGGTTAAAGTTATAAGGGCACAAGTGTACATTTAAATCTTAAAAAAAAAGAAATAATTTAGGGCTTCTTGATGGGTCTTAGTTGGAAGAAAATGTGTTTTCTCTTTCATCTCTTCTTACATTTTTACTTGAAAAGCTGTAACCTTTAAAACTTATGTACATCAGAATGAAGAACTTTTTTTAATTCTTTTCAGATGTCATGCTGATGTGGCTCCACTGGCTGCTGAGATGCTTCAAGAGATTCTGAGATATTAAGAGGCTCCATCTTCAAATCATAATTTAATCTAATTTACTGAATACTTTTGTTTCATTTAAACTTACAAAAAAAAGTTATTTAAATGACTTGTTTTCTTATTGTGTAAGAATACTCAGTGTGTGTCAAATAAAGTTGTCCTTATACAAACACCGTATGGCAACAATGTTGTAGTTTAACAGCCTTTTTCTGTTTGCATCGCTGACTGTAACACAGGGCTTCAACTGTTCAGCACAAGTTTAAGAGATGTTTTAATTCAGACATCTGTCAGAAGAAGGCAACACGTCCCTAATGCTTCAGTTCCTTCCTCGTGGAGAATAGAAAAATGTAAGTTTTAAACTGACCTGTTTCTAGTATAAAATACCACCATCTCTCTGTCATAGGCCGCTTTAGTGTCTGAAGAGCAGGTTTTAGTTTGTAACAGAGGTCAAAGGACACATCCAGGTGAAATGACAGTCCATTTTATTGTTTCAGAACACAGCAGGCTACAGCAACCAGCGCCTCTTACTACCTTAAACCTTAGTAACAGCATACCAACAGTGGCACTTCTCCACCCTGGTAACCCCCTCCCCACCCGTCAGCTCCATCAGCTAAACCCCCTTTGGAACAGCAGAGACACATCAGTGTCCGTCTTTAAAGCAAGAAAATAGCTCAATATTTGGACCATGATTTCCAATTCATGTGTTTTATACAAAAGCTACACAATGTTACACTTCATCAGAGTAC
The DNA here is from genome assembly GCF_002922805.2 of Oryzias melastigma. Taxonomy (NCBI): domain Eukaryota; kingdom Metazoa; phylum Chordata; class Actinopteri; order Beloniformes; family Adrianichthyidae; genus Oryzias; species Oryzias melastigma. Next base: position 12,142,440 of record NC_050527.1, read on the forward strand.
AGCTGATTAACTTTAGTGTTTCAACACCATTTAAAATATGTTCCAAGTCTTGACTTGGATGGAACATCACCACTAAACGAAAAACAAAAGAGAAATCAAAACACTACTCGACTTAAAATACAAGGGATTGCAAAAACAGAAGATGAGTTATAATGCACAGAAATGAAGGAGGGGAAAAAATGCAAGCAATGTTTGGTTTGTACCATTACAGACTCTGAGAAAATAGAATAAAAAAGGAAAACAACTAAAAGAAGTAAAAAATAAAAAGTACATAAAAAAAGTTGTTGAAAACTGATCACTGAGATCAAATCTGTATGTCATGTCAGGGTTTGAAGTCGGCCCAGCATCGGGCCGAGACCAGAAACGAACTGCAGTAAAATCTACTTTGTCCCAATGAAGTTCCCGTAGACGGGAAACTGCTTGCTGTTGTTGAGTCATCTTCAGGCACTTTCTGAAACCCCGCCTCCTCCATATGGGCAAATCACGATGCAGATTCATCCAGATCACATGATACAGCTGCAAAAGGGAGGAGACGAATTAGTGTGAGGAGGAGGTAGAAAGGAAGGAGAAAGCTCCGGGTTGGTAAAGGGCCACACACAGAGATCAAACACAGAGTGACCCAACACACACCACTTCACACAGCTCTGCAATTCAGAGCAGTCTGAACATGCAGCAACCACAGTGATTAAATCCACTCTTCTCCTTCCTCAGCCATTTCATCTTGAATCCTCCCACTGCGCTTCAAAGTTACATCTTTAAGAAGTGGGAACCATTGATTCCAGCTGACAAGGCTACAAAGTGGAGTGAGAAGTCCGTCTTACCTAGTAGAAAGTGTAGTGTAATGTTTATCTCGTATTTACAGGTCGGTATCAAACCAGGCCAGTTGGTTTGAATCCCCAGGAGGCAGGCCCTCTATCAGTTCCTGGGCATGTCCGAGGTCAGGCAGCCCTTCTACTGGAGGGTAGTCCTGGACAGGGTGGTGGCCTCCACCCAGTTCATGGTCCATCATGGGCTCCATGCCCATAGAGTCCCCTCCGTAACCCCCCGAATGGAAGGAACGATAACTTGGGTCTGGGGAAGCAGGGAGTGGATGGAGGAGAGCCAGGGGAAGCAGAGCAGTTGTTAGAAGCGAGTTAACAAACCACGCCATCACAGTAGTATGATCATCCAAACGGAACACTGCACAGCAACACAGCACACAAACTCACGGCTGAGGCTACTGCTACTACTGCTGCTGGGACCAACTAGTTCACTTATCTTAATTCATGCTTCACTTCACTGAGTTCTGCTGCAGAGGCAGCCAGACTCCAGCAAACACGCGCTCATCAAACCTTTGTATTCATGCGTCTGGTTAGAGCCGCTTTAAGTGGCTAATGCTGGAGCAGTGGATACGAAGATGCCAATTTGAGCCCCAATATTCTGATTACTAAAATTTAAAGTGACATCCAAGCAGCAGCACTTTATTCATTTTGAAACCCCTTCTTGCTTTCACTTAAATGTTCTTCCTCCATAAGACCAATGTCTTAAAATGTTGAGACTCTGATGTAGCTGCAGTGAAGCATGCGGATTTCTTACCTTCCGCTCTGTAGGCCAGAGGCTCGCCCTGTGCGCCAATGTCCAAACCTAAGTCTCCAGTCTGCAAGGCAACACAGACAGTAATGAGAAAGATGAAGGCTCTTTCAATTTAACATAACATGCAAAAAAAAAAAAAACTTTGTAGATAGGAGTTAGTGAATAAAGTGTATGAAGTGCTTCACACCTCATTCCAGGCCATGGGTTCTGTCCTGAAGAGGGAGCTGGTGAGTTCTACAGAGAGGCGCTTCTTGTAGTCTTGAGGTTTGTCTTCTGACATTCGGAACAACACTGCTGCTGCATATGTTGCTGAGAGAAAAAAAATAAAAAGAATGTTTCACTCCAAGTTTAACTGATTCTCACAGCTGAAAGAGTGTCCACGTTTTGCCGTCAATGTTTCTGTGTACATACCAACTCCTTCGTTGCGGCTGTGTAGGAGTTCTGTGAGGGGGGCAGTTGCTCCCTCAGACTCTATGGACTCAGCGGCTTCTTTATCCTGAGCCAGCTCACACAGGACTCCTGCTGCTACGCGCTGGATGTTCTCGATTGGAGAATACAACAGCTGCACACAGACACATCACGGTCATAAACCCTCTTTAAGAAGCAACCATCTTAATCAAATGACTTTGTTCGGAACTAGGGGAAAACTGTATATTTATGTACATTTGGCCAACTGAAAACAGGGCTCACCTGTACGAAAAGTGGAATGGTGTTGAGTCCTCTGATTACTATTCTGTTGTGAACGTCTCTGGCCAGAATATGAAGAGCTCCTGTGCAGCCCTCCACAATCTCTTCCATGCGAACTCCCTCCTGAAAACATGGATGTGAATTGATAAGAGTAACACTGCACTCCTACAGTCGCTTCACTGCAGAAAAGACTCATTAGGCGTCTATACACTGATTATTTGGGATCTTTAACCCTTTGGAACCCAGGGCCTGAAACTCCGTCTTTGTCTACTTTTGAATTTACATTTCATTTTGAAAGGCTACCTCCTTGCTTATTTGGTTTCATTTTAATCAGCACAATCTTACCTATGCGAGACTTCCTTTATTTTGTCATTTTTCCATGATGTATTCACACACTACATATATAATTATGCAAAAAAAATTCCGTCTGGGAAAAAAATATTCATTTTGCTGTGGAGACCAACAATGATTAGCAAACAGTTTTTACACCACAGAATTAAAGTTTTATGTATAATTTCATAAAAACAGCAAGAACCAATTTTGTCAATAAACTAATCAGCATGATTTTGAATGAATGTACAATAAAAATTCCTGGTAAAATTCAGAGTTTTTTTTTAGACGTACATCACAGAGCTCACAGCTCCACCTTTCTTATGGTTTTATACCGACAGTGTCTGTACTTCAGGTGCCTGTGTGGCCTCAACCTCTTGGCAGCACAAAAAATAAGAATTTCTCTTATGAGAGCACTGCTGTGTGTTTGACATTTTTCCTGGAATTCTGATTCTTGCACCATTTTTTCATAAATTTTCCTTATTTTGTCAGTGGAAAACAACAAAAAATTATTTTTGATCTAGCTGGATTTCAGGTGTTCAGCTTAGCTGGAATCTACTCACAGGTGGAGCCATGTCTGTCTACTCTGAACTCCTTGCCTCCTACAACAGCGGCAAGCAGGAGTTTTGCAGTGAACCGCACAGTTTATGCAATTTTTTAGCCAGCTTGTTCTTCTAGAAAAATGACTCTCGGTCCCCATCCCAAAATAAAACAATGATCGGCATCCTCATCGTTGGATTTATTAGCTGACAGCTCCATTCTGCCCCACCCCCCACAGAGGGTCCTCTACTCTGCGTTTCCGCCGTCGGATCGACGTTCATCCTCTGCGATATTTATTCAAATAAAAGCTTGTTTTTGTGCAAAAACCACAAATAAATTCTCCCTTTCATTCAACAAAATGTCAATCACAGAATATTCAAATAAGTTTATTTTAGACTTAGTTTTATTACGCTGACCTCACAGCTGCACGGCACATCGGTTCCAAAGGGTTAAGCTAAGAGATGGCAAAGTGATGCAGAATGACTGTCCTCACCACAAACTGCTGCTGTGTGCCTCCCATGCTTGTGCGTCTCTGTGTGTCCTGGTGCGCTCTAACCAGCAGCTGAACCAGTCTGGGGATGGCGCCCTGCTCTCTCAGAGGGGCGTGGTTTGCAGGACACAGAGCCAGGTTGCGGATCAGACCCACTGTCGCCTGATGGAGCAAAAGAGCACATCAAACAACAGAAGATCAATCAGCTTTCTTCCTGTAAAGACTCATCTCGAGCATCAATATAAAATAACAGAACCAGCAGCGTACCTTAATGAGTGGCCAGTGCGATGGCGGATGAAGTAGCTTGACGACGACGGGCAGGCCGTAGTGCAGTCTGACGGCATTCTGAGCCATCTCAGCATCCTGGTGTCGAGAAGTGAGGTGGCGCAGGGCACAGATAGCGGGCTCTGTTATGTCTTCTCTGTCACCAGCCCGAAGAACGGTGCGAACCAAAGCCTCAATACCTCCAACCTGGAGGGGTGATAATAATGTCATAAAGATGTCACCACAGATCAAACATGAATAGGATTTATTATAGATACAAAAAAAGCAGTCCCACAGATTGAATCCATCAGTCTGTTATATAATAAGTGTCAATTACCTGGCAGACCATCATCTTATTCTTGTAGTTGTTGCAGGTCAGGTTGGACAGAATGCCAGCAGCACACGTCACTACATTAATGTCATCACTGCCGAGCAGCTGCACCAGCGTTCCCAGCAGACCTTCCATTCCCTCCTGGAGAGCAACAACAGGAGTTTATATGACAAAACATCCACATTTCAACTAAAATAACAGTTCCTGTCAAGAGCCAGCAAGAAGCACGGATTAATTAAAAACTGATCACACTGATAGCCACAGGGCTGTTCTCATCACCTGTTTGGTGGCAGCATCAGACAAGTTCCTGAGAGTCCAGAGGCAGTTCTGGACCAGTCTCTGGCTCGGATCTGTCAGGTGGAGTCCCAGAGCCTGCATTCCTCCTGAACAAATAGACCACATTTTAAATACAATCACACTCATTCAGATTAGTGTAAAAAAAAAAAAAAGAAAACTTACCGGCTTCAACAATGGCAGGTTTGTTACTGGAGCAAACTGACAGAACTTTCAAAACACGGCTTGTTGTCCACAGCAGCTTCTCATAAGTGTAAGTCCTCATGATGTTCACCAGTGCTTGAGGACCTCCACTTGCCAAAATAATCAGCTAAAACAGAAACCAGGAGAAGCCACCTTAGATCTGTTCTCTCAGAACAGATTCTGTCATGGTCTCATCATCAAAGCTCACCTTGCTCTCCTGGTTTCCGTAGGCCAGTATCTGGAGGCAGTCTGTGGTGATGGCCAGGAACTTGACATTAGTTTTGTTGAGCAGAGCCACCATTTTCTGGAGGCCACCGGCTAAACGGACAGCCATTTTGGCACCTTCCTGGTGCAGCAAGAGGTTGTGGAGGGTGGTGATGGCGTAGAACAGCACCGAGTCCACTGGTGAGCTGCAAAAACGAAAATTAGGTCACCGGAAAAATTTCATACAGTTTAAAAAATGAATAGCATCCCAGCCACATGTATAAACTCAAGAACAAACATTAATAAATGTCCTCCTCCTTCATACCCGAGCATTTTAACGAGAGCGGGGATTCCTCCAGACTTGAAGATAGCCAGCAGTCCCTCTCTGTGGTGGGACAGGTTGTGGAGTGTTCCTGCAGTGCAGCGAGCCGTTTCCACGTCGTTCGTGTTCTGCATCGTCCTGACAATTGCAGAAACCATCTGAGGGGAACGCATGATGGCGTGGCGAGAAGCTTCTTTCTTTGAAAGCTGGTGAACCATCACTGATGCTTTGTTGACTACAACCTGGAAGAGACCATCATAAGTGTTACAGCAGGAAGAAAACAAATGATTTAAATCTTTCGCAGCAAACGTTAAAATAAAGTACCTGGTCTTCATCGTTGAGTAGTTTGGTGAGTTCTGGTATTGCTCTGGTGGCGAGTTCTGCATCATCTTGGTAGTTGATGAGATTGACGACAGCATGTTTGAGCATCTGTGAGGGCTCGGCCAGTCTCTGGACATTAGTTGGGTTTGCAGCATCGTACTGTGTGGAGGGGATCTGCATGCCCTCCTCCAGAGTCTCTGGGAACATGGCTGCACGCACCCTCTGAGCTCGTGTCATGGCATACTGACCATCGATGTCTAGAGTAAACGGAGAGGACGGTTCAGCCTTCTCATGCCTATTATTTATTGCATAAACACATTCTCCTGAGAAAGTAGATAAACGTACCTTGTACTTGATCCTGGGAAAAGTTCTGGTTGAAGCCCTGCTCCCACTCGTACATGACCTGGTTGTTGTCAACATCATCTTCCTCCGGATTGCCCTTCCCACTGAGGGATGGAGCGGTTGTAGTGGCCCCTGAATGGATGCCTGAATCTAGGTATGACTGCTGCTGCCAGTGACTGACTGCTGCCTTTCGGTCTGGCTCCAAAGCCATGTCCAGTTCCATCAGATCAGCTGAAACCATAAAAGAATTCACAATTTTGCTCCACAAAGAGAACTCAAGGCGTTGGTCTTAACCCCGTCAACTTACCCTGGGAAGCCATGTTCCTTTCTCAAACTGCGGCCGACACAGCTTCCTGATCTGGATCTGGAGGGGAAAAAAATAAATAAAATGAATCAAATCATCATCTGTGTTTTTGCGCTTCAGTCTTTTCATCTCCAACAAAACTCATTTTGTTTCACCCATCATATAAACAAAAAATCCCCAATAATAAAATACCACTGATGAAAAATAAATAAGGCCTTGGTTCAAAACAAACGGTCCAGACAAGTAATCTTAGGAGTTCTTTCCTGCCTCCTCCCAATCCTGGCTTCCTCTTTCCGTTTTAGAAAAACATGCAAAGAGCCACAGCTCACACACAAAAGACACCATTAAGCATAGCCGCTGCTGACTAGAAAAGTCAGGAAGGAGAAGGGAAGTGAAGCACTGGGTGGAGATGAGGGCAAGAGGAGGGAGAACACATTCTTTCAATGGCTTTGAAGCTAAAACCACATTATGCCGTAAATACTGGCTAGGGCAAAAAAAGGGAAAGAAATGGATTAGTGTAAATGTGTATGGAAAGATGAATATTGTGGCAGAAAAATTAAGAAGAAACAAAGTTATGTCTACTAAAATAAAAAAAGTAAAAATATTTCTAGGATTAAATTTACAGAGACGGAAATCACTCTTGAAGACCCTGAGCATACCTGTTGTCACCCAAAAGGAATTCCACGGAAATACAAGAGCATGACCTGCTTCAATAACAACACACCAGTCTGCACAAGTTCAGACAAAACTTATGATGAAGACTGAAATTATATTTGATAGATTTGAATTAAGACTGCATTTTCAGCTAGACATGGTTCCAACTGCAATGAAAGAAAGCCATTTAGTCTTACACAGGTAAAGTTTACACCACATCTCAACTGTTGGAACATAACATATAAAAAATGCTTACTTCACCCCTCCAAAAAGAATGGTTTGTGCTACCATATCATGTGAGTCTGAAACACCAATAATGTTATATTTAAACTGGAAAAGGCTGCATGGTGTCTTTTGTTGGGAAGCCTGGTGGAACGAGGCTATGCTAAAAGGGACTCCATTACTGGAGAACAGGAAACAACAGAAAAGAGACACGATTATGTGGAAGATCAAAGATCCACAACGTTGATGTGTACACAGCACAGCAGCTCTGGCGGTTTCTAAGAGTCGTGCACTCCAAAAAACGACCAAGAAAAAGCATTAAATCTCGACTGTTGTTAATGAGAAACCAATGGCTCGGTTCCAGAAGTTTGAAAGCAGTACAAATGACTTTAAAAGATGAACTCCACAATCGAGTAGAGCTTAGAATAAAGTATTTTAGACCAAGAGAGAATATTTGATTAAAAAGAGAAGAATAAAGCAACATAACATTAGTTTTCAAACGCTGAGAACCGCCAAATAGATGTGTCAATACAGAGGAAACGACATCACTGGATTTGCCCTCTCATTCTGCATTTTTAAAAGACATTTTCTTTTGAAACTTGAATAGGAATGGCTTTAATTCTAAAATATCCAATGTTGTAAAAGTTGTGTTAAATAAAACAAGAATTATGTAAGAAAAAGCAGGCACTAAAGCTTAAAACATGACAAGAGAGAAAAAAAAAATAAAACAGTAACTGCAATAACATATCCAGTTCAGCAGTGAATGCCAGTCAATGTGAAGATTTGCTTTTGCGAAAATACATTTGAGGACCACTAAACAGTTAACTTTCTTCCTGTGCTGAATTTCCAACAAACTTTTCACACCCACGCCAATAGTTCGAATGACAAATAGTCCTGACTAATGCCCTAAAATTGCTGCTTGTATAGCAAACTAGAAAACTGGCTGTTCACACGCCATCCTTTCAGCTCTGCTGGCTCGCCCTCATTTAAACAGAGACTGGTTTTAATGGGAGCCACATGTCACCATACATGCCTGGATCTAAATCAAACCAATAATCAAAGACCATAGCGCAGCCCTGGTAACACGGTTACTTACATCTGGCTTACACCACGGGGAGTTGGAGGGCAACTAAGCAAAGTCTGACCTCCAGCTGAGAAAAACAAAAGGCAGCTTAAGTGTAAACTCATTCTCTCTGAACAACAAACTTCTTACTGTAAAAGTTGTTGCATGTCAAGCTCACAGCGCAGCCATAAAATCTCAAAGACAGGTTTCTTTGAAGCCAGACGTGGAATCCAATATGTAGAGTAAGGCCTGGTGCAGTTAAAAGCCGTGTAATTGAAACCATCTGTCACTGCCCGACCCACCATCCCCTACAGCAACATTTTGTCCTGCTTTAAAAAAATAAGCTTTATCGAGTTGAAAACTAAAGCAAGTATCAAAAAATGTGATTATAGACAGCAAGTCTCTGACAGTACATGTACACAAACTTTAAGTCATATTGATAATCAATGACAGCCCCCTAATCCTGCCCTATCAATTAAATAATATTCCTGTTTTTTACTTTTTAACTTTGGGTTCCCCAAACTTTGGTCGATTCAAACACAATCTGGTCCATCTTAAAATAAGATGCTTAGTTTGTTTACAAGAAAACACCTGTGCAATTCACATAACAGCGTAAATGCACTCAAACTACCAAACAGATCAAAAGACTCACCTCCAAAGTAGTTCTGGAGATGAACATGGTTAAAAAAAACAGTCAAGGTCAGTCTTGTTTTTGTTCTGACTTATGCTTGTTTTTGTGAATACCACCCCCTATAGAGCATCTACTGTAACTGCAGTTGTTGGCACCACTCAAGAGTGCAGTGTGAAACAAGACCAGATTGAAAGATTTACCAAATGAACAAGTTTATCTGAAAAATACAGTTTTAGGTTTACTAGAAATATGAAACAAAAAATGGGAGAACCAGAGTATAAAAAACATGTTACCACTGAATCTGCATTTATACAAAAAAACAATGTAATGTAAATAATACCCATGAAAAAATGTTGATTTAGACTTTAGGATTTTAATGTTTTAAACCATTTTCTTAAGAAAAGTCCAGCACACTTAGGTAAAGAAAAAATAAACTGCATCAAGGTGGATAAATGACCCTAACAAGCTGCAATTTTGACAAAAGCAGAGAGATGTGCCAGCGGTTTGCCAGCGTAATGTGCAGGGTCAGCAGCACTTTCTGCTGCATGCCAACACCACAATGAGCCAATGCCTGCACCCACTGCAGTGTCAGAACTGCAAACACAGGTGCATGTGAAGAAACAGGACAAGCATCCTCTGACCCACATTAACACCTCTGCAACTCCATTTTTCTTGCACGCAATTAAGGTGTGGTAAAAACCTGACACTTTTTTGGGCAAAAGAGAGCATTAACTTAACCTGGGAGCATGTTAAGGAGAAGCAGGAAATGCAGAGTTTGTGTAATGGAAAGTCCATTAGCAAAGTTCAAGGAACTTTTCTCAAAAGTGGAAAGACACAAAAACAAAATGCAGACAGGAATGAAAGCGACACCCACGTTTCCGTCGCAGAAATTTCAATCAATCATCAAAAAGACGAGTTTTGCTGACTGAGTAGCAGCTTTTTGTCATTTTTCCTCTCGTTGTTTATTCAAGTAGGGGATTTCAGAACCACAAAAAGGGCGACTGACCTCAATATTTAGAGGAAATCTAAACCAAAAAGACAGATTGCGATAAAAAATAAATCACATGCACAACAATTTGTCATTTTAGTTTAACTATCACCATATAAATATTTACAGTTGACCAATATGTAAACACTTCCAAATTTGAAAAGCATGCTGTGCTGAACCAGTAAGTCCCGTTTAACTTGTTCACATTTGTTTTTTGTCGAAGACTGGACCAGAAAAAAAAATGTTTCTTCCCAGCAGTCACGCATGTTATTATCACATGTGTATGCGGGGGAAACCACGCACCGTATGTGACATTGTAGGACAGGCCAGCTCCACAAACGCGCTCCCTAAACAATACGAGCGCCGCCCCGCCTCTTCTCCACAGCTGCTGGCTGCTCCCGACTTTCTGTTCCCAACACCGCTGACTCAAATTTCACACTCTGGCTCCTCCTCGTCTCCCTCGCGAAGCACACCGACGAGGAGGAATTTGTCGGTCTTTGTTTAAAAGGACGAGTGGAAACTTTGAAAGTTAGACGCTATTATAAGCCCTAAAGTGGGTAAACACGAACATATCCCGCTGTTTTCGACATAAAAGTTCGAAGGAAACTTCGGCAGAACTGTTGACGCCGTTCCATTTTGTCACGAGACAAATACTGACGTGCTAGCTTGATGATTGAAAAAAAGGCATAAAACTAAACTCTTTTAAGAGTTTTTTTTAATTAAATTTGACGGCAAAATGAGGACTAAAAAGGCGAGGCTCAAGCCGTCCAAACGAGTCAGAATACTGGAATGTGGCAAACACTTAGCGGGCTAATAGTTAAGCTAGCGTTTGCTATTGTACACAGATCGAACAGGCTCGTAAAGCGTTTCAGTTTACTCAGAATTGTGTGTTCTTTCGTGTTTTTTCCCCGCCCTAAAATTGCGAGGCGAGTAGATTCTTTAACCTAATCACTGTGGAAAGTCCAAGTATGATGACTAAACGTTAACCTTTTTCAGCAAGTACGCGCTAAACTACGTATATGTTCCAATTCAGCGTCGGTCTGGTATAATCCCAAAATATTTGTCGTGAAAAGCAGCTGAGTTGCTGGGTCGCTAGCTGCAGCATCCCCGGCTGGACCGCACGCCACAGCCGTATTCATTCCTGTTGGCACTCACACAGAAACGGGCAAAAAACAGACAGGGAGAAATAGACCCAACCCCACATTTTTATGTTAAACCTACCCTTGTCAATTCAGCAATTCCTCTCACTCGGGTCCTGGTAAGCAAAAATACAATTCGAAATGGAAAAACTCGAGGAAAAAATGTTAAGACAAGCCTCAGCGTGGAGTCCTCCCCCACCTCCTCAGCAGGCAGCCAGCGCAGATGCAGGGACTGGGAAATGTAAGATGGCGGCGGATTTATATAGACCGGAGAACACCTACAGTTTTTCCATATCCTGCCATCAGATAGAACAACATATAAGAGAAAACAACTCATTGCTATTATTTTAAATCAAACACGTCAAGGATTTTACATGTTTATTCAAAAATGATTAATAGGAATGCTTAAAGTGAAAAAGCCGGTTATATAAGGTTGGGAAGTCAGCCGAAATTCATGCACGCAACCAGAGTATGAATACACAATGGAATGAAGATCCGGCACAACAAAAAAGAGGAAATCCGATCCCTTTCCCCGAGTTAGGATGGTCTCGAAGAACAAGAAGAGTTGCAGTCAGTTCATCAAGGTGAAACTGTTACCTTTTTTAGACAATTAAAGCGAGAGTTCTAGAAGAAATACAATCCCTCTATTTTCTTTTTACTTTGGACATAGACGGGGAAAATTATCAAAAGGGAATTAAATTAGTCCAAGTTGGAAACAAAATATAACAAAAAATATTTGAGTTATTCAAAAAGCTATTATTATTATTATTATTATTATCATCATCAGCTGTTTGAAGGGAAAAATATTATTTTCTTTCCATATTTATTTCAGTTTTACCATCTTAAAAGTTATTCTACTAGTTGGAGTACCTTTTGTAAGCTTCCTTGTACTCTTCTATAGAGCTCAGCTTATGAGTCAATAAAGACATCTGCAGTTACCTTTATGTGCAGTGAATAGATGAATATAGTTTGAAGGGGCCATTTTTTCAGTCACTCATGAGGATAGACTGAATCAAAACAGCAACATAATATATCTCCATCTATGACTCCACCCTGCGTCATGAAATTGCAACATGAACAATTACGGTAACCGAGAGGGATTTATTTTATTTTGAGCCGTTTTCAAACCACAGTGAGAATTACTGCTGCCACTCAGTTAAAAATAGAGGCATGCAGCTTCAAATCAACTGGCTTCACTTCTCAGCAGTCACATGATTTCACAGGAGCATGCTCGTATAATCAGAAAGGTAAGAAAAAAAAAAGAACACAGAGTAACCTCATGTTGATGGCAAAACATTTAGGGTAGTACGTATTTTGATTGTAGTCCAAAAACAAATGCATCAGCGTAGAGGTTTAGTGCTTATACTTGTTAGGCGACATACTTGTGATCAGACTTCAGCTGATCTGCATGTCCTTTTGTGAGGTACACAACATCAACCTTTTCCAGTATGTACTCTTGGCATCAAACAGTATAGAAGCGGATACCGGTTCAGATGTTAAAAAATATATCTTTGATAAATTATGATTACAAATAGGATCAGAAAATGTACTTTTAGCAAAGGGAACGGTACACAAAGTGTCTGACACAGCTGTGTTTGAAAACAGTATCACATTAAAGCTCCCTGCTGAACATAACCACCTGTAAACACCTTTTTTAAATACAAACCTGCTTTTAATTGGTGTAAAATTTGAGTCCAAAGCATCTGTGAGAAATTATAGTTGCTGTTAGTGATTGATACTGTAAATAAAGTCAGTGAAACATTTGTGACTATGAGCATCTGTCATTTCTAATGAATGTTTTGAATATATTGGCTTGTGGCAAACAAGAAAGCAGAGTTAAATTGGCTGGTTGAGATCTTTATTATGTAACTTCAGTTGCACAATGAATATCAACAATAGTACAAGTGAATGAAAATTAAAAAAAAAAAAAAGAAAGAAAGAAAAAAGTGGAAAACAACATTCTGGACAAAAGTTAGAATTTCGCCATTATAGCATTTTAATCTCATCCAGCTTCTCAAAGCCGGTGGGCACTGAGTCTGGATTAAGAGCAGTCAAAATCTGATTTAGTTTTGCAGAAAATCCCCTTGAAGTCTAATCTGTATGAAAGTCAGAATCAAGTAAACTCTCTCTACATTTGGACATTTCTGGAAGTTCTGAATGTCATTCAAGGTTTTCTCTAGTTAAAAGTTGTCGATTAAAAGATGGTTAGATTAATTTGACTCATTTTCAACCACCTTCTTTTAATCTGCAACACTTCTGTTTTTTTCATGTCTGCCAATAGCAATCCATCCCATCAAGGTCAACATGTAAAACAAACAAATTCTGAAACAGATAGATGCAGATGTGAGTGTTCAGTAGTGAAGCATAGTGGCAAACATTGAAGCACCTTGTTTAAAAGATAATTTGATTTTCGTCTTTAGTCAAGACTGAATGATTTATTTAAAAATGGTTTGAATAAAATATGACTGATTTTAACCCATGGAATGTACCCGTGCATAAAGGCATTTTTCAGAAGCAGTCCATGTGGGTCAGACTCAATCCTCTCTATCTAATCACTGGAGGTCGAGGACACGTGAGGTAAAAACATCCCATTTTGGTTGATTCTAGCGAGATCCTGCCAAAGAATAATTCATAATGCTCGTGAAAGGGCTCTCCATCCAGCAGACTGTGCTGAAAAAACACAGATTGTTCTGTTCCCAAACACGCTGTGGCTCTCTAATGACCCTGCGCTGCACTGCTTCAGGAAGCCCACACAGCACTTGCTCTTCCAGCTGGAGAGGCCGTTTCATTTCCCCCCTCAGGCAGCTCGAGGAGTTTGCTGAATATTTACCCCTGAAAATTATTGACAAATGCAGATTGATTTGGACATCAAAAAACAGAGTAGTTATAGAAAAAAAAATACACAGTAAAAACCAGTTAGATGGTGGGAATTTTAATCTTTTTTTAAGCCCAGCTCCTTTCCTGCAAGGCAAAAGCACATTTTAATATAGCAGAATTAGTTGCAGTTATATTGCAATATTATTGAAAGATTTTCCTCTGTGCATTTACAATGGTTACTAAACAAAACAAAGGGCTGGGTTCAATTTTTAATAAAAAAAAGGAGCAGGTGTAATTGCAAAAGTGATGCTGAACCAGTCAAACTGCATTCTCAAATCAATACACTGCTCATGGTGAGGCGACAGAACAAACTGCTCCAAAAGTTTTGAGGTTTTAGAACAGAAACGAAAGCAGATTAAAATAAAAATACTGCTCGAACCAGTACTCTGCACTCTGTGCGGTATTAAGAGCTCACACCACATAAACCACTTCCCAGAGGGAACACTCATCCTGTGCAGCAGTCAGGTTCATGATGAAACTGAATGTATGCACATGAGATATGAGCCTGCAGCTGTGGTTGAACGGTAAACAACCACATGATACTTCAGAAAACATGAAACACGACTAAAGCAGGTACCCTTTAATCCCATGCTCGCAGTGAATAAACAGATTAATTTTGTTTCTTATAAACAAAATATTGATGTTTTCTTTGTGCTTTAGTCTGAAATAGTTCCTAAAATTTATGGTTGCTCAAATTTTCTGATTTTTTTTCTGTTTCAAATAGAGTATTTTTGGTGCAACTGTCCATACATTCGTGTACGAGAGTGTATAAGTATGCAGTGCAAGTATTTGGTGCAGTGTAGCTATTGCAGCGGAGCAGAGACTCCTACAGAAAATCCCCAAATCCCAAGAGAGTGAACTGCCACATAGACACTCACTTGCGCGGGCCTAAGGGGTGTGGTTTTTTTCTTTCGCAGTGAAAGAAAGGGGCAGCACAAAGCTATAGATAGGGGCAGACAAAACAAATATACCCTCACACACACACACACACACACACCCACAGAGACATTAGAGGCCCGAGATCAGGCAAGCGAGGCCTCATGGAAACAAATGATACTTTTGGAAACGTTAAGTTAAAGAGCTAGTTTTTTATGTTTTAGTGCGAGATGGATATTTTTAAATTAAATGTATTGGCGAATAAACACATTTTTGTGCTTTCTCATTTGTTTGATTGTGTTCTTGCTAAATTTCATGCAGCACAATTAATTTTAAAGTAAACCGGATCTTTTTATTTAAAAAAAAAAGATTAAACCTTCAGATGTGCCAATTAAAACACCAGGTTAGCTTGTTAGGTGTCCCTCTTCAAAACTTGTAATCCGGTGAGTGTGAAGAGGAGGGCAAGGAGGATACCGAATTCACATCCAAGAGGAAGGTGAGAGGACACTGCGTGGACCACACATTTGACTCGGAGTTCTGGAGGATTATTAGGATTGGGCAGCATAAGCCGATATAGGAAACAATGTCAGCGAGAGGGTGACATAAAAAAATGAAGCGAGGCTGTAATGCAGTGCAGGAAACCGTGTTGAGGAGAGACTCTTTTGTTGGCTACAAGCTGCTGACGGGGAGCTGAATGGAGAGAATACTGTGGTGCTGAACTAATACAGGAAACAATAACCTGATTTCCACAGCCGAGCCAAGTGGGATTAAGAGTTCACCACACTAGACATCAAAGGCATCCATTTAAACCGCCCGGATGGCATTTCACCTGCCTTCTACGAATCCTGTGTTATTACAAAAGCAGCCGAGGTACTACACTACATTACTGGTTGCCATGGTAAAGGTCCTCAAACCTGCATCTATCCTGCACAGAGAGGTAATGCTTACACTGATTCCTGCAAGGAGAAATTGAGGGTCTGGGAAACGGAAAGTGCTCAAAGCCAGTGGCAGCTGCTCACACGGTGCAGCTGTGTGATGCAGAGCCGGCGAGATGTTCCTGTAAAATCACGCTGAGATTTCTTGCTCTGGATCCATCACACTTTAGCAGAGCAACAAAACACAGTGACAAGCACAGCAAGCCTGAGTACAAGAACTCTGCTGACAGTTTTACTCTCCTATTTCTGCTTTACTTTATAATTTCAAATAATTTCCACAGAATATCTCTGATTTATTATATAGACAGACAGACAGACAGAGCTCTCACTGGATTTCAATCAACACTATACAACATGTGTTTGCTACATTAAGCTATCACATGTTGTATTTCAACTCATGTTGTCATGTTGATATTAAACTTCTAATAGAAAAGTAGCGGAGCTGAAGAGCTTAAAGCTCTTCAGAGTCATTTATCAAATGGATTATCTTCAGCAGCTGCTTATTAAAGCCTGTCACATCTGGATTTAGATGCCAGTCATGTCACATCCGCAGCAGGGCATCATCCTTATTATTTTATTACCATTATTATTCCAGAAATGATTATAAACTAAGAAATTATGATATAAAAGTCCAAAAGAAATGATGGTTTGATGAGAGATAAAGTGGACATGATGCTACTATAGAATGTGGTACTGCAGAAATATGGAAAATAGTCCAAACATTTGGACTGGAATCTGTTTTTAGAACAAGACTGCAACACTTACATGCCAAATCAAAATACATGTGAATGCTCAAATGTGGACTGTGCAAAAAAAATCTTTAAATGGGGGAAGAAATGACCAACATCATGGCTGCCAAAGCTAGAAGAGAAAAAGAAAAACTGAGAACAATCTGTAGAATTATAGAAAATAAAGTCATGACTGTTCTAATATTTACCCTCATTTTGCTCAGTAATTACAATGTTGTTATCCCCAGCAAATTAACATTAACAGCTGTATCCCATTTATCTCAAATCATCTTTCCGCAGCAGAGAACAGCATCCTGCATGGCCGTCTGCCGCTCACCTTTAGCTAATCAATTTAGGAAGCCTCCCGAACAGTTCAGAATCAACAGGGACAGGCTTGTTATGTCAATTTTATTAAGAGAGGAGACTCTGTCATTAGCAAATCAATTGCAGATTCTCTCCACATTTTGAAACGAATTCAACAGTGAATGGAGTCGAATGAATGGCTGCCCTCCCCCTCTGTGATTCACTGACACGGAGCTGGTGGGAAAGCCTCCACCGGCTCACCACAAACACCTTTAGAATCGTCCTGATAACTTCTCTTTATGCCCAAAGCTGCTGCTCATAGACAATAATGTCAAACTGGCACAGAGGCAACCTCAGGCACGACCGATCCTCTGCAGGTCGGCTTCACGAGACAAAAAGGAGGAGTAGATCATAAAAATAAAAAGAGGGAAAAAAGAGCATTTTTGGATGCAAACCCAAACACATACCGAGCAATAATTGCTATTTCACACATATGAACAGCAGTGTTTTGTATAGACTGAAGCAGGAGTGGAGGAGTAAAGGTAAATATTTGTATTTTCTTATTTTTTAACCTTAATATAACCAGAAACGATAAATTAAAATAAAACAAAAAAAGCTATTACAAAACTATAAAGCAGTTAGCATTAAACAGGTGACATTGAGGAAGTTAGAGTCCTCTCCTGCATCAGAGTAAAAAATAATGCTGATGAAAAAAGAACAGATCTTCTGAAAACGATTCTAAATCAAATTAGATTTAATTTTATTCTAACATTTTTTTGGTATTTAAAAACTCATGTAGTTGAGTACCGACACTTTTTTTCTATAATTTCAATTAAAAATATTAACAAAAGGCTATAGCTATCCAGACTATTAGGATCTACATTACTCTTCTTCAGAAGGGCCTATAAAATTAGTTTAACCTATTGGTCATTTCTCACAGTTTAAAAGAAGAAACCTGTATCTGAACATGTAATAAAACATACCAAAGCTGCATAGAAAATAACACTCGTCTTTTTTGATGCAGATGTTCTCAAAGTAATTCCTTTAGGAATTATTTATATTTATTTATAAAACAAGTATCAATCCCTCATACTGTATAAAGAAAAAAACATTTATATAAAGTGTGGAAGCATAGAAAGAAAAAGGACATAAAATAAGTAGAAATGCTTTTTTGACTTCATATGACTTCTAGGCCACAAAGTGGAATTACTTTACGATCATAGCATTAAAGTGATAAAACTCTTATCATTTGGCTTCGGTGCAGACAAGGTTAAGTGTACATATATAGACATTTATGCTACCAGCACAGATAAGACATTCATACACTGATAACAAGGCTGATGCATGCAGCTACTGGGAAAGCTAAAACAATGTGAACTGCAAAGAAACATTTTAAATAAATGTTATTTGAATTGAAAAAATGTAAAAAAAAAATATCTTAAGTAATTTGATGCACATCTCTCTTTTTATACAGCCGTTTCTGTGCATAAATGTTCATTTTGGTTTTCAAAACAATAATATTCTCCTTTTCAATGCATAAAAATATCCAAACTTAACAGTACATGTTTTTCTCAATATTACCTCTCATGCAGCTGACAAACAAGTTCCTCTCCACACCTTAAAATATGAACCAGGCCTAAAAAAACACAATGTTGTCACAAAAAAGAAAAGGAATCCATCAAAGGAAATAAATAAAAGATGTTGAGTCACATGAAAGCCAGAGGGGGAGCTCTGCTGTAAAAAAGGAGGAAAAACTGACTTTTTTAAAGCAGATTTTTGTTTTTTTATGTTTATAATAACAGAATATACAGCAGGTATGGTCACTTATTTAATATTATATGACCTATATATATTAAAGCATAGGACATATATAAAATTATTATTATAGAAGAAATTAAAATAATTACAGAAACAAACCCAACAGTGATAATAAATATTTAGTTAACTGAAATGTTTCTATCATTGTAAGTCTTTATATGTAGTGAAACTGAATCCAATAACAGTTTAGAATATAATAACCAAAAAAAGAAAGGCCCCAAGTTTTATTTGAATTGTTTGCAATGTTTTTCCTTTTTGTTTAGGTATTAAATGATTATCCTATAAATGGTTGACTATTTGATTGTTTGTTTTTTTATTTGTTTTTTAATCTTACACAAAATTTTCTGTTAAAAAACGAACACAAGCTTCAGCTTAGAACCAAGACAGACATTGGACAAAAAAAAGACTGTAGTGATTAAATTCTTCTAATTTTATTGTTTAAAATATATTTATTTGCATTTATTTATTATGTTTATTTTATAATATGTTAAAAGATTGTTTATTACAATATTATATTTTTACAAATAGCAAAAAACAAAATACTTAAATGCAAAAATGAAATAATAATTAGGTTTTTTTTGCTTAGAACAAAAGTCAATGCTATTTAGAAAAATGCGTCTTTTTTTTATTTGAAGAGTAGCTCAATTAAAAAAAAAAGAAATGTCACACTCTGCATGGAGATGTGTGATGAAAAAATATGTTTTATTGCATAAATGTGACAACAATGACTTGAACTAAAAAAAAATGTCCAGAAGCTAAAGACTTTTCATCTTTTAACAAATATATTGCACAGCTATTCAGAGGAAGCTCCGCCCTTTTTCTGTGAGAAGTCTGGGGAAACAAATCAGCATCTTACGAAAATGTGAAACGACAGAAGCGACACAGGCTTGGAACAATGATGGCCTGTTCCACTGACCACTACGTTAATCCATTTAAGACACAACAGACGTGCAGCAGCTCATCTGGTACAATAACCCGAAACAATTCCTTCATCTCTTTTGATTATTCCGCAGTTTATTTATATTTACCTGCAAATGCACAGTCTAGACTTTTTGAAAAGAAAAAAAAATGTGATTCGGATTTTCTGAGGTTAGAGAATAAAAAAGCATCTCCGCTCCGTGGCTCTTGGCTGTGGTCTGTGCAATTTTTCATGGTCTCTTCTCCCTTCCCTGTTCTTTCTGCTGAACATTACCTTAACAAAAGCCTCTCTCGCACTCACAAACATCCACTCCACCAGGATACACAGACACAGAGACAAAATGGCTGAATAGTGATGGAGGGGCTGCATGCTCCTTTATGTGTGGACTAATCAGCCAGCACTAACATGTGTCAACACTGCACCCACACTCTCCTCCGAAAAGGGACATTGTCCTCTGGACACGGAGAAAAACCAACACTCTTTCGATACCCTGACAACGAACGAGTAACAGATAAATATATTTTCAGTCTTTAACAATATTGTTCAGACGATTCATAAACAAGATCTCCTTCTTTTGTTGAAACAAATCAGTGAGTTGAGCATTTTCTTTAGATTTTGAAATACAATTCATGCATTTAAAAAAAATAAAAATTTAAAGCAACCTATAGAGTGACAGTGATAGGTTTAAGCCTGCTGCACTAATATTCTCCACACACTTAGAGGGAGTCCTCTGTATTTTGCTAAACCTGCTTGTGTCCAGCTCTGCCCCATTTTTAATTTTTAACAAAAACTCAAATCAAAAATATATTTTTCTTTCATAGGTAGATAGAATTAGCTATTTCTGTGACGATTAGGGTCGAACCCTGAGAACAATCCAGAAAGGAAAGAGAGACTATAACACCAGTTTCTAATCCCATCAGTGTGGTTCATGGTTTGAGTGTGTGTGAGGAGGAGAGAAGGTTGTCTCTAAAGGACGGCTCCTGCTGTGAACAGTACAAAGCAACCTGGACTCAAAGTCTACATACATTCATCTTTGTACTATTCCAAAAAATGGCAAACCATCTCTGCCAAAGGCCCCAGCAATCTGCTGCACCACTGTCTGCTGCTCAGCATCTTCCGATGTGCATTTTTTTTTTTTTTTTTTTTTTTGGCTCCAGTCAGTTTAGGGGGGATTTGGATTTTTGTTTTGACTGCATCACGATCAGCTGAGCTACATGGTGGGTGGTTTTAGAAACGGTCCCAATAATCAACAGCGACATTGTTGCTCGTCTGGAGTCGAGTCAGTGTGAGGTGTGAGGATTCAAACAGCTGAGCCCAGTCACATCTTTTTTTATATTAATGTAAAAACTGTAAAGTGTAATGAATTAATTAAGAAGATTATTATTTTAAAACCAACCAAAACATAAAAAACGCTTGTACTACAGAATTAGTTTTTATTTACTCTATTGATGTTACACAGAAACAAGATGTCAAATTCAGAATTGAGATAAACTCTTTTATTGTTTCTTTTTGTGTGACACAAACAACAGTTGTGATGCTACAAATCATCTGAACAAAAGGATCCCTTCCCCCACTGACGTGCACAACAGAATTTTCGCGCACACCACGCTCACATTCGCTGTTTTTGCGTTAGCAGCTCTGCTTTCTCCCATCGACTTTAATGTAAAGTTCAAGTTCTCGATATCAGTGCACGATACCACGTGCACACACCCCGTCGTCGACACTAATACTCCATCACAGAAATTCAAGAAAAAAAAAAAACCAAGAGAAAATGAATCATCGTGCTTTGGATAAAATAATTCTTCAGTGTAACAATATGACAAAGCCGTGTATTCCGTCTTACAAAATTGTCCACTAATAGCATTTTTCTCGCCCTCCATCTTGCAGCTGGCTGGCCGACAAGCAGACAAAGAGACAGTACTGCAGTGTGAAAATATACTGACGTAACTGGCTTCTCCGTGGCTGAGGTTTAGTCTGCCTGACTGTGAATGTGTTTTACGCTTCATAGGTGGGTGTAAAGGTGTTAGCCTACATTCTTGCACATTTTTAGAAAATACATAAGTGAATACTTCAAGTTAAGGGTACATTTGAGTTTATGTTTGGTCAACATGTCTCATCCATGTGCTCCTCGTGTGCTCGGTCGATATGGCAGCACGAGTTACGTATGTGTTTGGGTGTCAGCTGAAGTAGACTGTGATAAACTAAAATATTACCGTTCATTTGTGGATTTATTTTTCGCCTTTTCTCAATCCGTACCTCACCCATCCCCCTCCTCTCCTCAGATGATTCCACATTGCACAACGAAAATAAAGCTGCAGACCTAGAATGTTAATGACAGTCTTTTTTTTTTCTCTGTCTAGTTCAGGAAGACACATTGAAACACCTTTGGAGTAGAGGAGGATGCTTTCATGATGAACAAGCTGCAGACATGTTCAATACTTGAAATAATACCGCTGATTTATTTTTGATGCATTTGAGGAATATTAGAGACTTTTAAAGGCAGATAAACGTCAATATATGATGGAACCTAAACGACAAGTGCAAAAGCATAAACTCACCTCCTCTGTTGGAGCCACTTACTCGCTGTCCATATGATAGAGGCCTACAGGGGCTTTAGTCTGCACCTCAGACATCAGTCAACCTAAGGGTCGAGAGAAAAAAGTGGCTGCAAAGGGAGAGCAGCAAAAAAAAAAGAAAAAAAAGTCCATCTTTGCTGCGGGAATTAAAATTACAAACTAAAAGACAGGAGGGAGAAAGAGTGTGTGGAGATGTGCTGAGGAAAGAGGACAGAACCTCGAGAAGGGAGAGCAAAGACATGCTAGCACTTCAATGACCAACTTTTAAGTTTGAGAGCAACAGATGCAGTCCTGATGCATTGTAGAGGGTATTAGGGTAAGGGACACCCTGAGATTTCCCCCACTGCGCCCACTCATTTGTTTGTGTGTGAGAGTGTGACAGCAGGGAGCAGCTCAGCGCAGGACGCTGCACGCAGCAAGGGGCCATTAGACATGGTGGGGTGACCCACATGAAAGATACACACACAAACACACACAAGCATGAAACCTTCCTTTCTATGGCCAATGTGGCATGATAACCATAAAGCTGGGATTCTTTAGCGTTGGGTTTAGCGTGGCCATTGTCGTGCAGCTTTCACAGTGTGGAATTCAGCAGGTTCCTGCAGGTCAAATAAGCTTCTGTTATTTTTTGCTACAATCAAATCCCGGCTGCTCAGTTTTATACTGACGAGAATGCAGCACTGAGGTACAGCACATGTGCCAAGACATTTTTACACAAACTTTATGTGTTTGAGGCACAAAAAGTGGGTACTCAGCGTTAATTTATGCTGACAGTGCTGGAGAGATGAACAACAGAAGGACACCTTCAGTATCACTAAGCTAGGTTTCACTGTCACAGCTTTGCAGAGAGTTGCTCAAAATTCATAGGGTTTTATTTTTTTTGCTCTGCTTTTCAGAAAATGCTTCCCTACAAGTGTGACTTAAAAATATGTGATAGTCTTTTCCAAAAAATAAATATTCTTTACACATAGTTTGCATTAAATTGTGCTATCAAAACATCATATCTCCCCAAAACATTTGTTTTTAACGCCAGATTCCATCTAAATAAATGAAAATCTGATGTTTTATACAGTTATTCTTAATGAAGATTAAGGAAACTATGATGGTTCAGGGTGTACCTTTAAAGACAATTTGAGCTCTAAAACCAGGAGCCTTCTCTAGTTTCAAGCCAAAACCCAACAAGAACCATAAAATCCCAACTCAATTCTAAGAAGGGGCAAATGTGAAAACGGTTTCAGTTTGTAGTGTCACTGTCTTTTTGATTGTCTACGAATGGGCAAAAACATATATTTTCAAACATTTTTAATTTGATTGATTATTAAAATTAGTGACAAACTATGTTTGTTATAAATTAGATGGTAAATTCTGGCTAAAATGTTTGTATTTAAGCTTGTATGGCTGTGTTAGCTTAGCCAGGCCCAGTGCTGTAAGTAGCCTGATCATCCCTAATCCTATCTAATCCTACCTAACCACATTTCTAGTCTGTAAAAGTCATTATAATAAATAACGGAAATCTTGACAAATACATTTGGTCTTCAGTGGGTTGTTGAGGGATCCATCTTTATTTTTTCATCATCATGAAAAAGAGAGGTTAAATATGATAAAATAAGTATAGTGTAAATGTAATTGACTGTACTCAAAGAAACAGGTGATTATTCTAACTGCTTGATGCTTGAGATGCTGTTATTATTTTAATCTCTTCACGCAACTTTCCACGAAATATGGTGTACTGTTAAGTGACTCTTCATTAATTTGACCGAGTCGGTGCTGCATTGGCTTCGTCTGCGGCTCCAGCACAGTGTTGTGCTCCTGTGATGAAT
The DNA here is from genome assembly GCF_002922805.2 of Oryzias melastigma. Classification (NCBI taxonomy): domain Eukaryota; kingdom Metazoa; phylum Chordata; class Actinopteri; order Beloniformes; family Adrianichthyidae; genus Oryzias; species Oryzias melastigma. The sequence goes on from NC_050527.1 coordinate 12,166,173, forward strand.
CTCAAAAAGTGCCTTTTTTCTCTCCGATAATTACAATTTGGCTATAGAGACCCACTTCCACACAGTGCTTAACAGCAGACAGATTGTTGAGTTGGCCTGCAGTTCTGAAACTCTCCTTCTTTCATTATACTTATCGCTCCATATCTCTATTTTCTGCCCCCCCCTCCATCCACACACACACACACATGCTCACACATACATTGCCAGAGGGATTTGCAGCAGCAAGACAGAGCATGTGCGTATGTGTGCACAAGCACAGCAGGGAGTTGCCAATTACAGCAGTGATTAAAACCTAGTGGTGTGGAAAGAGAGCAAGAGACGGAATGAGAGATGCGGTGAGACGGAGGATGGATGGAAAAAAAGGAGACAACGGAGTTATGGATGGACAGATATAATGAACAAGAGCACAAAAGTATCACACCATTTGCAGCCTTGAAATGGTGCTGAACTGGGGTTTTGACATTTATGGAGTCAAAATCTCAAGAAAATGGGCTCCTGTAATTTTGAGGGAGCAGCTCAAGGAGACCCTCTGTAAACATGAGAGCTTTTTTCTTCAAAATAAGCAACATGATTATTATAAGTAGGATAATATAGGATAATAATAAACCAAAGTGCATTTCCTCAAATAAGGGGTCCTTTGAATAGTACTGTGACTGAGTGAGGCATCATTCCTGAGCAGAATCGATGCTGCATTGTTGGGTAATAAGTCCAGATATTTTTCACACCAACAAAATGTAAAACCTGGAAAAAGAGTAACTAAATTCCAGCGTTATGTAACTTGTGATATTTCTCCCTTAAGTTCTTTAAAAAAACATAAAACTTTAACCTTATCTGTAGCTTATTTCAGCCTACCTCACCTGGTTTAACCATGCAAATCAGTGTACGTGATACAAATACCGGTATAGGTTTCAACTTTAAGAGCAGGAGTTTCAAATGTTGCTGGCAAGAAAAGTGAGAAACCACAAAAGAAAACGAGAGTAAGAAGATCAGAGATGCACAAAGGTTTGACAAAGTTACCATCATTTAGTATAATTACATTTTTTTGTACTAGTACTATTAAAAAAAAAATAGGACCCTGCTTGGATGAAGATGTGTGGGTGGGAAAAAGCCACGTTTGGGGAGCCAGTGTGAAGAACGAAGGTCAGGTTCAAGAAAAAAAATCTAGTGGTAAAAATGATGGTTTTGATACAGATTATTTACAACAAAAACATATTATGGTTGTAAAACTCTGCTTAAATAAAGATTTTAGATTCAAATAGACAAAATAACTTACTTCCTGTTAGCCTTTGGTTTTGTTGGTCAAACAGTAGCCTATAGATCTGATTAATATTAACCAGTTTAAAAAATAATTTCATCAACACAAGCTTTGTCATGAAGTACCTGTGGTTTTGTGGTTTTCATTTCATGAAAGAAATGACAGCTTTGCACGAGCACTTAAAGGAACACCGTCAAGCTTTAAAAACGGTGTTAACACATAAAATTATTCTTTGTATATCTCAAATATGATAGAAGTATTTTTTTATTATGTATTTGTGCCTGTAGTTGGATCAGTGGCTCTGATTACATTTGCAAGAGGACTAACTTATCCCCCTTTATGCTTTTACGTTCTTTTAATTGCCATTACCTTGGTTTGAATCTTTTTTCCATGCAGTCTTTTGTTTTGGTTTGTTCGCGTCATGACTGGGATAAAGTGTAAGTCATTGGTGTGAGAGTTTTCGATGCGTCTAGTCTGTAATTCTGTTTCCTCTCTGTATCCTGCGGTTGAAGGCATGACTCATATGTGAGCCACTGTGACGTGTTTCAGTGACTTAAGGGTCACATGACCGCTGTCTTGACTTGAGTTTATTTCTTTGAACTCCATCAAATGGTGCAGAACCGTAGACATGTATTTTAAGTTTTGGTCAGTCCACACACCAGGGAAAAATAATAATAAAAAATGATAATAATAAAATAAAAACTAAACCACAAATGACATTAATTTAATAAAATTACACTGGAATCTACTGTAAATAGGTTTATTTTTTTTATTTTTTGGTGTAAAATTCTCCATTCTGAAACCAGACCTTTAGCAGTCATTAAAGGAACTGCAGCATTTGATACAAAAGAAGTAAAGCTTAGTTTAAACATTGGGCCGTATAACCTCCTACAGCAAAAAACACCCCAGTGGTAAATTCCTATGAGTGTCCCATCACCTTTTGTTTTTGAATACCAGGTGTTTTGATCCCATCTTCCACTTAAAAAGTAGTTTTGCAACTTTTTGCTGGATTTAATGAGTTTTATCACCTTTAAATTCTTCAAAAAACACACGAATTATGACTTTTTCTTGAGTTACTAAGGAACTGACGAGGCTGAGGCAAGTATTTCCTCTTTTCTCAAGTGTCAGCTGACAGATGACTCAATGACCAATGGTTAATTAAAGGTCAATGGAACAAAGAAATTATTACCATTAATAGTAAGCTTATATGTAATATAATATATATGTAAACTAGCATATTTATGCACAAAGAAAAAGAAAGTGTAAGATTCCTGCGTAAACCTGTCAAATAGTGAAGCATTTTTCATCACAAAGAAGAACCGGATGTGACTGCCGTCCCTCAAAACCAAATTACAATTCTTTGATTTATTTTACTCACCATATAAAGACCAGGCAGATTCTTTCTAATGAAGCCAGTGGGCAGTTGTGTGAGACTGTGTGTGTATTTTGTGCCGAGTGGCAGGTGAGTGAGCTATCTTCAGTGAACACACACTCACCCCCTGCTGTTTTTAATCAATACTGTTCCAAATTCTAGCCTCCACACAAACACACACACACATCAAGTGAAGCTCCAAGGGAACAGCATATGCGTATACACACTTTCTTCACAACCGCTGCACAGACACATGCAGTAGCTGCGCATTTATTCGTGCGCCCTCATGAATGTGTTATATTTTCGTGTCCCGACAGATGCCGATCTTTTATTCAAGTCATTCCAGAGTGTGTTTGACTGTGCAGACAAAGGTGCTCGGGCAGGTTTAGAGCACTACTGAATCGATTCACCGATGCTGGAAAGAATCCATACAAGAGGTGAGAAGAGCGGCGAGAACATGCCTCATACGTCACTGTGGTTATCTGTACGATGAAGACCCTAGAAGCCCCATCGGGTTAAAATTCTGAACTAATTGTTTTGGCCTTTTGGTATTCTGTCATGCATAAAAATCACAAGGAGGTGTTTATTTGTCACGAGCTAGTTCTCAATCATGAGTAAAGACACTGTCATTAGCTCCAGGTCATGAGCTAGTGTGTAACCTCAAACCAAAACAGGAAGTGGAGCCTCACCACGTGCTTCTCTTAACATCCTTCACCACAAGAACAGGGAAAAGTTTCTAACTTTATTCCAACATTACATTCAGTTAAATGTAATTTTTAAAAAATCATCATATGAAAGTGTGTGTAATAATTCAGCAGCTTTAATATGGCAAAACAGGAAGATAGGTGACATGTTATTTGATGGAAACTCATTGGATGTTCAGTCAGTGCTTTTCATTCTTCTATCCATCTTTTATTCCTTCAATGTCCCGTGCAGGGTCACGGGGGTCTCTGAAGGCTATCTACGTTAGGGCGAAGGCCGGATACACTCATAACACCTGAACATCGCAGGGAGGATCAGAAACAAATAAATATCTCTGGTTTTACTTTTGTTTGCTTTATAATCTGTTTTCTCTCTTCTATTTCTAAATTGTTCAATTACAGTAATATTTATCAAGACTGGATATAATAATAGTTACAAACTAAATTAAACAGATATTCCCAAAATACAACACAAACTGCTAAAATTACCCTCCAGAATTTTACTAATACAAGGAGGGTTTCTTTTGCCAGTAATAATAAAGAATAAGCAGTGATTTATTTTTCTCTGTAAAAAAAATATATTATTACACCTTTATTCAACCAGGTGAGATATTATGAACATGTGGAGAAATACAAAGGTAGATAAAAATACATCACAATAAAAACAACAACTTAAATTAAGAAAAACTTTTCAGCTAAAAATATTCTGGAAAATAAACCTAGTTAAAACATGTAGTTAAAACATGCAGGATTTGGTCAGTAATGAAAAGGTTTTTAAAAGCTGAGATAGTTACAAAGGTGTTTAATTTTAGTACTTTTTACATGCCATTCCAATCTTTAGCTGCTGCATGTTGGAAAGATAGTTCTACATATTTGGATTTTATTTTGGTAAAATTGAGCATTATAAGCTGGGCCGAGCGTGTGCTATAGGGAGTCTGAGAGTGCTGAAGCTAAAATAAACTTCTAATCATTTTTAAACTGTTTTGACTTCTTAAATTTCATTATTTTATATACATATCTTTTAGGAAATAGCAAACAATCTTACTTTTTCATTTGAAATGTAGCATTATATGAAAATATTAGTGGTAATGACTAGTTTTTGATGGCAGCTAAACATTGTATTTGCTAAAATGTGTGAGCTATCCATCGGAAGAAATCTGAATTACAAAATATCTTCCTTTGAGCGTAAGGAGGGTCTCCATATGTTGCTCCTTTATCCGTGAGAAGCATATTTACATCATGCGATGAGTTCAAGAAACATTCCTTCTAATTTGAGTATTCTCGCCTGTCACACTCTTCCTCTCTTTTAGTTTCCTGCTATACATTCCTCACACCTCATCCTCGTTCTCCCATCTCTACTCCGGCATTGTGCTGACCTGCACCAATTACCTAGAAACAGGTTCTAACCACTTCCATCTCAACAAAAATAATGTCCGATCATAGCTAAAAGCAAAACTGTCATTATCCTAAATGACAATTATTTACATTGTTCGCATGAGAAGAGGCCCGATTGGGGAGTTCTGCAGGGGAGGTTCCTTCAACGGACTGATCCGCAGACACATCCACACATGTACACGCACACACTCCTGCTGTGGAGTCCACACAAACACACACACACGCACTAATGCCAACCAGCTTCCCCGCTGTGAGAGCAAACCCTCATCGCACATGATCACCACGATGATATGGAAATATGAATTATGCATGAAGTCAGCCTCCACTACGGATACAAAGTCGCGTGGGTGATATTCTCCAATCAAATGATATGGAAAATGTCCCCTTAGTATTAATAATCTAACAATCTATTCTTCCACTTTAGGCTCTGCAGTAGCTGGGCTCCATGATGGGTAAGGTGTTGCACATACTTACATCTGCACACGGGGAACATGGAAACGTTAGAAAATCTGATTTTGGGAACAGTTAAGAAAACCTAAAGTAAACCATGCATCAAACCGAAACAAAGAAATGCTGCACAGCAATTTCTCCACTCGTCTCCAACCGTTTATTTCCTCTTTCTCTTTCAGTGCACAAGCTGAAAAAAAAAATCAAAATGAAGACAGAATGTTACCATGCTACGTTTTAATGATCCATTAGAGGCCAAAATATTTTATAGGTGAGAATTTTATGAGCCCAGCACTCAAGGTGTTTGACAGAGTGACAGCATGAAAGCGCTGATTGTGCCTGAGCACCAACAAGAGCCACTTATCTAACGCCGTGGCTATTATTAGACATTTGCCTAATACAAAACTGACACTGAGAATATTGAAGTAGAAGCAGATCCAGCATTGACAGCCAGACATACACACACAAAAAAGAGTGGCTATATTTACCATGGAAAAAGCTGCTCCTGGAAATGACAAGAAGATATTTAGAGGCCGAGAGAAGCTGTGAAGTGTGGGAAATTCTAATAAGTTATTTGAAATGGAATGTTACTTTACTGGTCCGAGCAGCTTCTTTCAACATTTGTATTTGTCAGCTACATCGGTGAGCAGGCCACACTGCAGGGTAGAATTAGATGCATTCTTAGAGTGTCTGAAGCACAACACATGATTTCTTATGAAATCGTGCAGCATTTCTAAATGACACAAAGAGAAAATAATTCCAAAGCATCTTTTTTGTTGTTCATATTTGGTTTAATAACATATGCAGACAAATAAATGACGACAAAAAATAGTTTAAAGTAGTTTAAGAAGATAAACAAAACACTGGTAATAATATTTATCATCAGTATCACATGAAATAGCAACTATTATTCACATATTAGAGTGATTTTCTTCATTGTTTAAAGTAATTATATTGGCTTTTTTGGGTAAATTTCTCAAATCTTTTTTTTCCCTTATTTTACATTTAAACTATGTTAGACAAGTGTTGTTTATACTTGGAATCTATAAGAAAAATGATCATTTTAATGCTTTCAGAAACAGGGGCTCTAGTTTTTTTTTAAATATTTTTTCATAGTATGTTATATAAATAGATTCATCTAAGAAAAAATATATTCAATATATTTTTCAAAAGGCCCTTTTTAAAGAAAGCATTTAGTTATTTTGTGAAGAACAAACGTCCTGCAACTGACCTTATATTTGATCCATTTTCATAAATCTTTCTATTTTTATAACAAGCTTATTATGACAAAAAGTAATAGCAACATTTCAATCTACAGTGTTTACATTTTATATTACAAATAAAGAAATATTTAAATATTCTATTTTTTTCTAAAATATGTACAATCTAAGTACATATTCATATAAAAATATAGATTTACTCAATATATCAAGACCACTGACAGCAACCATGTTGAAAAATCTTTTTAAATGACTTTACGTTGCAGTGTAATGTCTTCTTTGTGCGAGTGTAAATTCATGTCCACATCCCGTTTCAATTTGCAGCTTGGCAGACCTCATTTCTGCGCTCTTCCTCCTCAAATGCTGCATGTTGATGGCATGAGCCTGTCTAATTATGGGCATGGCGTGGTAGACTTTAGCTCCTCACTAAACAGAGATGACAGCAGTGTGTGCACATGTGGGTGTGCTCATGTGTATTGTGTCATTTGGTTTGGTGCTTTGGCGCTGACGTTCTAACCGCCTGCTGACACCTCTTCAACATGTAAGAACCGTCTCTCGTGCTGCATTATTTAAAAGTGGAGACGGAGACACAGGAGGAGAGGAGTCGGAGTGAGACTCAGGTATCCTTCAGCAAATATCTCTTCAGTGTGTGTGGATTTAAAAAATAAGAAACACTGCATAACTTAACTAATTATAATCTGCGGTTTTCTATTTCACTGTGTTGCTCCATTTCCCATGTGCTTCTATTAGCTTCTGCACATCCCCATCTCCTGCCTTCCCCACCTCGCTCCTCCTGGAGTTAAGAACTCGCCAGAAGAAATATGATTAGCACAGCAGAGAACCACACTTTGTGGCAGAAGTCGCACACACACACCTGCACACACACAGGCAATATTCCTCAGCTTTACTTTGACAAATAGAAGTGCAGGAAATAGGAAAGGTGAGGCAGGGAGACAGGTCTGGACTGATAATGTTAACGAGGCAGCTCAACACGCTCATGAAAACTTCTTTGGCTTTGTTTCTTTGGGATGGGCTGAATTCTTTGTCAATATTCTGTTTTAACTCAGCATATTTGGACATTAACTGAAACAATCTGAAGGGTTGTGTACATTGCTTGCTTCAGACTGTCCTGTGAAAGCAGAAATACCTCAAAGCTAACTTCAATTTATAATTCTACTAAGACGAGTTTGTTTAAATGTATGAAGAAAGCATTACACACATTCATCGTGTCTTGGCCTGGAGTACAACAGTTAAGGTCCACAGTTAACAATTAAACACAAGTGGGAATTTAGGGAAACATTTTAGATGCATTTCTGCTGTGAAATGATCAAGGACAAAAACATTTTAATGACTTATGGTTGGCGATACGATTCATAGTCGACATCAATTCATTTTGAGGGATCCCGTTCACTGACCTAAAATTGATCCATGACATCTTTAACCAAAACTTCCACCAGTGTGACTCTGAGATAAATACCTGGTACTGAACAGTGCAGATTCCTTGTACTTCTTGCAAGATAATCAAGTGTAAATGAAATATGTTTACCACTATAGTAAAATAAACTGACCATTCCTCAACCCATATGGTATATTTAAGATCAATTTATTTCATTTTGAAACAATTTTATAATGGTCGATTTGATTAACAACTTCCCTCAGACAGATTTATCCGGTTGGATTGTAAAATAAAATAAATCACTTAATCAATTAAGTCGATTGATTGTTACACCCCTAATTTATAATAAAATAAAAGTTGAAAAAAATTTGCTTTTAGTATCTGACTATATTAATGTTAAAACTGAAAACAACTGTAGGAAGTATGACACCAATGTTCCTCATTGTACATAATCATTCTTTTTAGGGATTTGGAGAACATAAACAACAAACAAACAAACAAACAAAAAGCTTAAAAATACAAATAAATTAAGTGACGCTAAAGTAAAAATGTTATTGAGAATGTTATCTTTATGTAAGAAATATTAGTAATCTAATTACTATAACAGGTGACTTTAGTACTCCCAGTACTTTGCAATCTAAAATAATCACTAACTAAGGAGGAAGTTCAGCATTAAAAATGAGCACACATGATTTTTGAAAAGTTTTCTCTGTAATTAAAAACTAAATCTAAGACGACAAGCACACAGTGAGAAAGAAAAACTTCAAGAAAATTTGAGAAGGCAAAGGAAGGCATGGAAGAAGAAGAGGAGGAGGAGGGGCCGGGGGGTAGAATAGTTTTAGAAAGCCAGCAGGTCACGGAGGTTCCCTTTAACTCCAGAACAAACCACTAACGCTGAATGTTCACTCCAAAAGGCTGAATGACTGATTATAATGGCTGCCTGTTTGGATCTCATCCTGTCAGGCTCTCAGCTCTGATTTCTTAAGTGTGCTGTGACCGGCGAGCAAACATGTGGGCAGGCTTACAATCTGCATCTACAATTTAGGCATTTAGCTGCCGGTCTTATTCAAAGTGATGCATAATAAGAG